>NW_017806174.1:69757-77831 GCF_001891065.2 Hippocampus comes
TTTCACCGAGGTTGCGTGACTCTGTAAAGCTTTCCATCCTCTCGATCCGAATAGAATGACATCGTCACACACAGTACACAGAGCTTTAACGGCGACTTCGAGCTTTTTCACGAAATCCGACACAAGCACAATGGTTCCTCTTGACTGTTTCCTACTGGGGACACCGTCAGCTTTCTATCCAACCAGTCCCATCGAAACGTGTTTTTCAGATCCGCATCTATCTGACGCATTTTAGCTTCGTCGCGAGTCTCGATAACATTCGGCATTCGCGAGAAAGGGGTTTAGGAAGGCGAACACGGATTGGTTGTGATTTGCATTTGCCGATATAGGGACCAATCACAACAAGTAAGACATCATACACGTCCAATTGCAGGGCTGTTTACAATCGGAAGATGGAAAGACTGATCGGGCGAGCTCGTGAAAACTCGACGATAAGGTACCTGACCCCCTCTAAAATTTTCTCAACGGATTTAGACGATTCACAAAAATGATCAATTTAAGAAATAAAACGGCGGATTTCCGCATATCCGCGGAAAATTGCCATCACTGATTTGTGCTCAGGCACCCGTTTACAAAACAACTATTGACACTCACCAATAGCGTCTCAATATCGTTTTGTTAGCATTAAGCTAGCAGCCCATTCTTACCAATGTTGTTTTGGTTGTTTTAAATGGTAAATGGGATGTCACTTGTATAGTAGGGCTTTTCTATCTCAGGTACTCAAAGCGCTTAACACCGTTACCTCATTAACCTACTGGTGATGCAGCACCAAGAGCAACTGAGGGTTCAGTGTCTTGCTCAAGGACACTTTGACATGATTGCGTGGGCCAGGGATCAAACCACCAACTTTCGGGTTGGGAAACGACCACTCTACCACCGAGCCTACATACACAATATGTACTCCAATTTTTCTGTTTTTTTATGTGGAGTTTGGCAGTAAACAGTTTGAAGCCTGTTTTGTTTTAATTGTTAACCATTTGCCAAACTGTTGCTTATTGCGAAGAGTTCACTGCCACCATACAGCACTCATATTTCAAGTTTCATAGTTTCAATCACAGGGGGCCAACAAAAAAAAGCGACAATTGAAAAGTCGTAGCTTGAAAAATTTATCAGTCAGTTCACTCGTATCTCAAGGCACCACTGCAGGCGGACACAAACACAGGTTATCTTACATTATATGTAAATGTATCCAATTTATACTTGATGTATGACAGCTAAGAATGTCAAAATATGAAAAACGCTGAAGGTTTCATGACGGCATCAGTTTGACTTTGGAATGAATTAGTAAAAATAATTTACTTTGTCATGCATTTATTTGTTATGGGAAGAATTGTTGCAAATTGCAAATCAGAGTTTCCAATGCAGCGCAGCAGGCAAAATGGCATGTGAACATTCCATGGTGGGGATATGAATGGTTAGCTTTGTCACTGTTTCAAGAGGTCCGAGTTTTGTGAAGACTTTGGTTCTTACACACTTTACGCAGTATGGTTCAACCTTGTGACCATTAAGATACAAGAGACCATCAAATGCAGTGATTGATGGAAATGTGTTTTGGTCCGGGTTCAGAGCATTTGCTTTCTCTTCTCACAATCACAATACACAAAGTGCAAAAGTAATAACATTTAATTCAAACAAAACCATGCAACAGGTCCCCATCACCCTGACTGAATTTTCCTGTTATTAAAATAAACATCCAAAGCCGTACATTGCTCAGTGGCAACTCAAAAAATAAACAAAGTTGACTACTTCAGGAGGCCCACGCAGGTCAGCCCAGAAACTAAAGAAACCAAAACAAGAACGCCCAAAATAATAAAATATAAAGGAAAAAAAAAACTCCGCACAAGCCACTGTCAAGTGGCGATCCAGAAAAGTTCCAAACACATCCTCGGTTTCTCTTTAGAGATCTCGCCACGCAACCCTCTCCCGCCCCACAGGTTGCTTGGAATCGGACACCATCACAAAACGTGATGACAAACAGAAATCTTCCAACATGAGTGATGAGCCTGCCGTGCTTTTGTTGATACACAAGTTGTTGAATGTCCCCCCCTTAGTTACACTCACTTGAAGCAGACATGCACTTCTTAAAAGAACCAACTAATTCACATCTTTGGGAATTCAGTAAGTGGGGATCTTATTCATGACTAAAAGAGCCTATTAGACTTAAATATCGTATGGGACATGGGAATCTAGTTCAGACGAAGAGTAAAATAGTGTGGTTTCTCTTTTTTTTTTTTTTTTTTTAAAGGAATTGACAGGCCAAAATAAATCAAATGCACAATATTTTGGGCTTGGTCAGGTCAATGTCTTCTCTGTGGACCAAAATGGCTAACTGGGCACTGGGTGAGGAAGTCACCTGTATTATTATTCCCGCTTTCCAATGGGATGCTTCACATGATGGAGCTGGTCATCTGGGATCTTGAACAAAATGACACTTGTGTAGCCAAAGAGGTGTAGCCAGTGTTGAATATGTGGAATGTGGTCTGTCTGTCTGTCTGTCTGTGAATGTGTTTCTCTGTGTATATCGATGACAGGGAGGGGTAGGGGCAGATGTATCAGTTGTACATTTGGCCCTCAGGGGGCTGGGAAAGCTTGTAGTTCTCTTTCATTGTCATGTGTTGTTTGAGCTCCGTGAGCACCATACGCAATGTGTAACTGTTTTTCCATCTGAACAAGCAGGGCAGTGCCTTTATGTCCACCTGCAAAGAACAGCAAATATGGACAAGTTAGGCAACCTGTTATGAACTTAATGGCAAGGCGACATTTACATATACGACTCAAAAGGACAAGAGACTCGACTCAATCGCTCCATTCAAGAGTGCATTCACACTAGTACCTGGTGCGGTCAAGTTGGAAATGAAATGTGCATTAAATTGCGTACTGGCATCTTTAATATTTTGTTGCACAACCGTGAGAGGTGCTTTCTCCAGACGACGTGCTCCTTTCACAGATGTTTACAGAATTTAGATAATTACGCAAAGAACTCAACTTTATTGATAGAGAACTTTAAAAGCAACCATACTGCATATAAAGTACTTTACATAAAATAAAAAATGACACATAAAAAACAAAGACAGTTAAACAGTTAGAACAAATTAATGACATAATAATTAGAGGTGTCAAATTATTGCGTTAACTACGATTAATTACAGTCATGTCTAGCGTGTTGTTTTTTAATCGCGTTAATCTGAACTCTGCCTTTATTGTTTCTGTAGGTGGGTTGCCTTTTTCTAATATCCTTTATGTGTTGGCTTCCTGTGTTCGAGTTGCTGAGGGTGGGGAAACAGCTGTCAGGCACAGCCTGAAGCGGACATTGATTGGCTGTCATTATGTTTGGGCTGGTTTAGCATAAACTGATTAGCTCCCATTGGAGTTGGGCGGGCTTAGTAAGCAGCGGTGAGGAATGTTGAGGTGAAAATGGAGGAGCATGTGAGAGTTCTTGGCACAATGAATGGAAAATTTACATTCCAAAAACGCCCTGACGACACAATTGATAAAGGCAGAGTGTTGTGCCTAATTTGTGAGAAGGAGTTTGGTTACCACCGAAGCAGCTCAATTTTAGCCTCCCACATCAATACAAAGCACCCAGTTGCGAGTGCAGCCACAGCTAACGTTAGCACCCAAAGCGTTAGCAAAATAGCGAGCGAGCCATACATAGCAAAGCTCTTCGGCAAACTAAACTCGAGAACACCCCATGTACGAGGCATAGTTGATGTGTCCTCTGTAGACTACTAGAAGTGATTGATGTTTTTCAGGGCTTTTAGTTTGTCATGATGAACA
Source organism: Hippocampus comes (assembly GCF_001891065.2). Taxonomy (NCBI): domain Eukaryota; kingdom Metazoa; phylum Chordata; class Actinopteri; order Syngnathiformes; family Syngnathidae; genus Hippocampus; species Hippocampus comes. Next base: position 73,535 of record NW_017806174.1, read on the forward strand.
GTGTTATTTCTGAAGTGCTAACTTACAGCACTGTGATTTAAGGGTCTGTTTTATTTATTGTTTATTATCTGAAGCAAGTTCCGTGTTGAGTACTTGTATTGCCCAGAAAATTATTCTTACTGTTTTTGATATGTTAACCTAAGCACCCTTTAAGGACCCGGTGTTCTATTTCATTTTTATTTTGTAATTCTTTGGAGATTTACAAAAACAAACAAAACTGATGTTCCCCCTCGTGGTCGAAACTAAAGGTTGCAGGTAGGACTTTCACTAGTCTCAAATAGAGCAGAAAGTAAATGGCTAGGACTGCATCCGTCCAAGTATGCTGAAAAACAATAAAATACTTTATAATGCCACTTTTTCTTTTCTTTTGATCTGCCTCAATAATGTATTGAATTTAAAATGAAAATAGGAGTTTTTCTCAGTAATTTTTAGATGAGATTAAAATATAGATTAATGAGATCAATTAATGACAGACTAATGAATTAATCTCACAATTTTTTTTAATCACTTGACAACATTAATAATATTACACAATAAAACAGCAAAACGATGCAGAGTCTCGTGCTGAGTCAAAAGCCAAAGAATAAGAATGTGTCTTAAGACATGTTTTAAACACAGACAGAGCGGGGGATTGCCTTAAATTTAACCGGAGATAATTCCAAAGGGAGGGATCGGAAAAAAACAAAACAAAAAAGTGCGATTCCCTCTTCAGAATAGTTCAATGCTTTGCTCTTAGCCATTCCAGGGTGTTTTTAGCTATGCGATTTGTGTCATTATTCAGTTTCAAGACCCATGACTGAGACAATTATTACACCAGGCAGCACATTTCTCACTGGAATACCTTGATAGGCTTGAGATCACATTGGACCCTGCAGATTCAAGACACCCTCCTCCGCCATGTATCTCAGTTTGGTTTATGTTTCGTGTGGTACACACACACACACCGTATCACCAAACAACACATACTCCCCCATTGTCTACACCCCCAACCTCCCCAAACCCAAAAAAAAAAAAACGGTGCTCGTTAGGCGCCAGGGCCAGCGCTGTGTTTAGTTGGCGCTTAACAAGTTCTTACGAAGAACGTCTTTGGTTTTCCACCGGCAAAGAGCCAAATGGGAGCGACGTCATTACGCCACCATAAAGCGTACAAATGTCACTGCTAACGTCGATGTTTACCTAAGAGCGCCTGCTATTAATATTAATAATAATAATAACAATGCGCTGTAAGCAACTGCTAGGCTACTTAACATAGCATCAATTATACTTGCATGTAGTATATAACAGTCAGGGACATGCAATCAGCAAAAGCTTCTATTTTTCTTAATCATTGTAGATGATCACAAGGCTGGCTGCGAATCGGAGCTCGCATGCTATCTGGGTACATCTGTGATCGCTCTTCTGGTGGGACACAATTGGGCCGGAGTCGACCACTCAACAGTTTGTGCAAAACGTCCGTTTGTCCAAGGAGTCATTCCTCTACATCTGCGATCGTCATAAACAGAAGCCCTGATGTAATTGGTATCACAGTCTGGCCCAACAAATAATTGGAGCCATCTTAAGCACTAGAGCTAGAGCTAGAGCCAATTTCTGTGGTGGAAAAAGAAAGAACTAGTGCTAACCAGGGCAGTGGCCCTGAACTAGCACGAGCACAAGCAATGTGGAAAAGGGCCAACAGTGACTACTTGTCACCCTTTAAATAGGCTACCTGACAGATTACATGTTTGAAGATACCTGATGGTAATTAGAGGACACACCTTGTTGTAACATGTCCGTATCGTCAAATTACGCTCAGTCTTTTCTTTTTAGCCAGCCCTGCTTCATGAGTTTGTTTTTAAAAATAATTCTGTTTCAACTACAATTCAAAAACAACCTGATTTCCAATGGTTCAGTTTCATTAATTCATGTTGTATTTATTGTTACTTTTGTCAGATTCAAGTTATTTCTGTGACCATTGTGGGTTTTTCTTTTATTCACAATGGAGTACAAACGATTTTGTCCATGCATGTAGTCACCAGCTTTAAGTGTCCAGCAAAGCACGTCACGTTGTTCATGTTCCAGAGTTGGCTGTGTGCCCCGGAAATTATATACGGATTATGTACGGTTGTCCATAGCGACAATTGTTCCTTTAAATTTGTCTGCTCGGGGAAAATTACTTCAATAAGTGGACACATTTAAGCCAAAAATAGCCACAAATAAGCTCATAGGGAACACAATTCTGATGCGTGCTCCAAATGGGCTTTGATGTTTCAAACTGTGTCACTTGCACAAAAAAAAAAAAATTTAACTTAAATAGCGCAAATTAAACATTATTCATGAGAAAAGCAGTGTAAACAGTACAATAGGTTATGTACTTTAGTCACCACTTGTTTCTCAGAAATGTATCTGTACGGGGGATTTTCGAGGCATTTGAAGTGCAAATGTGTCAATGAAATTCGCATACTTACAACACCATTCGATGAATGTACTCCAACCATATTGATCCTGTGCAAAAAACGTACATGAGGAGGATGATCTGGGTATCTGGGTCCACATTCGATTTTCAGACAGTATATTCTGCCTTCATAGACAGTCTACAAGCAAAAAAAAAAAAAAAGGAGGAGGGGGTTATACGCTGCGTTGATAACTTGTTATATGAGAAAATAATCACAATGACCATGACCAAAATTCTCACCATTTTATCTGTATTATACTGCTATTACTAAATATGTAAACAAACAAAATCAGATGCACAACAAAAACATTGGAACACATTTTATTTAACTGAAAACAATGTAGAAATCGGCACGGCTTGGAACTATTTGGCATGACAAATTGTGGACAAGCAACTTTTTTATGCATGCCAGGCTACACAAATTTTACTCAAAAAGATGTCAGTGATATCGGGGTGTTGGGATGATTGCAAGTTGAAGAAAATTTATGAAATGAGTTTGTTACTAATAACCTTTTTGTCATATAAAAATGTGGCACGATAAACAATGCTTTTTCAATTCAAGTAATGTTTTGGGTGAATATAATAGGGCAGGTGTCGCCAACCTTTTTGAAACTGACAGCTACTTCTTGGCTACTGATTAATGTAAAGGGCTACCCATTGGTACACACTTCAGAAATAAACTTGCTCAATACTTTTAATAATGTTATTGTATGTCTTTATTGATAATGATATGACAGACAGATATATGCAACACTTTCTATAAAACTCGTCATTTTCAAATGATCACTTTTACAACATTCCTAGAAAATCTCAATTTCCCATCACTGGTGAGCAACTATTAGAACAGGCCTGTGGGCTACTCTTGTGGTACTTGAGGGCTACCTGGTGCACGTGTGTATCTCATTGATGACCACTGTAGCTGACCGACTTAAGAAGTGACATTTTTAAAAACGTCCAAGAATTTATGAGAAAACACCGATCAAAAGGATTCATTTATGGTTTATGAATTGATATATGGGGCTATGAAAAACAAGTCAAGTTGATTCATCAAAACCAATTCAAGTTGATTCATCAATTTTTTTAAATGCAGGCCAACATAGCTGACAAATAAACAACTTTGTTTTATTTCTGTGTTAGAAATGTCCCAATGTATTTGAATGCACCTCGCTTGTGGTGCCAAACACAAGTGACGTCAGCGTTTACTCGAGTTATCGTCTCTCGATTGTATCGATGAACCACAAAGGTTAAGTATACAGTAATCCTTCGTTTATCGGGAGTTAGATTCCAAAAAAGAACCAGTGATAAGTGAAATCCGTGAAGTAGGATTTATTAAAAAAAAAAAAAAAGCAAAAAAATGTGAGAGGGACAAAATTTTAAATGTGCTGCACAATAAAGTTGTACGTGGTACTTGATATCTTTATTTTTTACAGTTATTATACAATACGGAACTACCCTCACCGGCCACTTTATTAGGTACACCAGTCCAACTGCTCGTCAACACTTAATTTCTAATCAGGCAATCACATGGAAGCAACTCAGTGCATTTAGGCATGTAGACATGGTCAAGACAATCTCCTGCAGTTCAAACCGAGCATCAGTATGGGGAAGAAAGGTGATTTGAGTGGCTTTGAACGTGGCATGGTTGTTGGTGCCAGAAGGGCTGGTCTGAGTATTTCAGAAACTGCTGATCTACTGGGATTTTCACACACAACCATCTCTAGGGTTGACAGAGAATGGTCCGAAAAAGAAAAAATATCCAGTGAGCGGCAGTTCTGTGGGCAGAAATGCCTTGTTGATGCCAGAGGTCAGAGGAGAAAGGCCAGACTGGTTCGAGCTGATAGAAAGGCAACAGTGACTCAAATAACC
>NW_017806174.1:78091-87301 GCF_001891065.2 Hippocampus comes
GAGTATTGTTGCTGACCATGTCCATCCCTTTATGACCACAATGTACCCAACTTCTGATGGCTACTTTCAGCAGGATAATGCGCCATGTCATCAAGCTGGAATTATCTCAGAGATGAATCTTGAACATGACAATGAGTTCACTGTACTCAAATGACCTCCACAGTCACCAGATCTCAATCCAATAGAGCATCTTTGGGATGTGGTGGAACGGGAGATTCGCATCATGGATGTGCAGCCGGCAAATCTGCGCCAACTGTGTGATGCCATCATGTCAATATGGACCAAACTCTCTGAGGAATGCTTTCAGCATCTTGTTGAATCTATGCCACGAAGAATTGAGGCAGTTCTGAAGGCAAAAGGGGGTCCAACCCGTTACTAGCATGGTGTACCTAATAAAGTGGTCGGTGAGTGTATGTGTACAATGCAGAGGCGATTGCTCTAAGACTGCAAGGGAAGCTCAGCTTCCCCTAAAATGTCAAAAACTAACTAATCAAATATATGTGTGTACGTACAATTGTGTGGACATGTCATTGAATAAATATGCGCTACAACGCAATCAACTTTTGTTCTGAATCAGCTTTTTATTACTGGTTACAACGTGACTGTCTTCTCATTCATTCCTGCAGCTTCACTGTGCTTTAAACTGTGTGGATGTTGAGCGTCTACAGCGCGGACGCTGGGCGTCTCGAGAGTTCAGAGCCCGTTGTCCCAGTGCATTGAGACGAGTCATTGGATAAATGCTGTTTTTTTTCCTGCCCACTGGGCGCTCAGCGTCTCTGGGAGTCTATGGAGAGTGGGCGTTTATCGGCTGGCCAGGAAGCTCAGCTTTTCTGCATGATGATTGGATGATCTGTCTGAGGCTGAATCTTTTTGATTGACAGCGAAATGAGCCAATCATCGATCTTATGGTGAAGGCATCCTCTTCATTTTTTTGAAAAGGATCGGAGAGTAGAATTCACGTATAAATAAACGGACACATTTTATGATGTAGGCCGAAATTGAGCTTCCCCTCCTTGACAGGTCAGCATCCGCCACTGATACAATGAAACCAAAGACCAAAAATTTGCCAAGGTAAATTTGGCAAGCTGTACAGAGACGAGGTGCGGAGACTGTTCACGTCGGTCAGTGTCTTAGCAAATCCGGATGCAGAACGCAATTCACTGTTTAAAAGCATTAAAAAAACTGCACTAAAAAAATCCGTGAAACAGCGAAGCCGCGTAAAGTGAACCGCGTTAGAGCGAGGGATCACTGTATTACAAAACGATAAGACAAATATTGAATTACAATCATCAACCTGTCATGTGGCACAAATGAGGCAAGTGATCAAACCCACTTTCACATGGACGTTTAGCGCTAGCGATGGCTTGACAGTTGGGGACCCAAAAGGCCGTTTTGTGTTTTACAACAGTATCCACCAGTATTTATAATCAAATAAAGGGTGTGGTAAGTGTCCACTCTGTTGGCAAAATGCACAGAGTGGGTTCAAAGAACGCGCCGCGCTTCAATGAACGTGGTTGATCAAGGATGGGTGCTCACAATGTTTGTACACGGTCTGATTTCAAAAGAAAACTTGTAGTAAAGTTAGATGGCCGTGAACGTGGCACTTTACACATTCAGACTTGTATTTATCGTGTTCAGCCACTCCTTTCTGGAAGGACTTAACCTGACGTGCAAATTGGAATGTGGTAAAATGGCTTGATCGATTTAAGTGGATACATTTGTACTGACCCGGTCCAGGATACAGTACATCTCTAACTACATTGCCAAATACATGTCCCATATTCTGCTTTTCCATGACAGACGCCAGCCCCGACACTTTTGCCCCTTATCTTTGCGGGCACGCTGCAAGCCAGCACCATCTGACAGAGTTGCTTTTTTTGCTTCCTCAAAGTAAAAGCATTTGGATTGTGCCATTTTTGACAGATAAAATGCACGGTATGGTATTGGCACCGGTACTTGGTGAAGTACTACTTCTTGTGTACTGCTATTTATTTGAGGTACTGATTGTATTTGCAATATCGCATCAGAAAGCACAGTGGACAGCTTATGAATTAGCAGACTCGCACATGGACAGGGCTTGGGACTGAGACAAATTTCTCAATGGTACACACACGCACGCGCGCGAACGCACACAAAGACATTGCACCAGTACAACCAGCCTTTGAAGGGGTGGAAGAGGAAGTTTCCTCGACTCTGAAAGCCTCCATTTGGTTCAACGACAAACACACATTAGGGACATCGTCTGAACCAATTAAATAAAGCCAAGGACCGGGGTCCAGAGACCGGTGTGCATGCGTTTGGAGATGAGTGTGCTGCAGTCATACATAGGGCTAAGACCAAAATTACATCAAGCAAAGGAGATTGATTGATGAGGAGCAAGGCAGTAGAAGCTACAAATGAGGTGGAATTGGGGGGGAAAAAAAGCACCTACAGACACGGGGTGCTTGACAGTGGTCTAGCAGTGTATCATATACATTTGCATGCATAATTCATTAATTACTTTTAATTTCAATATCCACAATCATTCCTACAAATTGTGTTGAACTCAGTTTAAATTCAGTTAAACTGAGTTTCACTAAATTGATTCATTTTAAATGGTTTAATACAGCATGGTTGAAGAGAGTGCTGCTTTATTTTAAATCGCATTAACTCATTTTACACTTTGTTTTAGGAATCTCTAATTCGAACTAATCTTAGATTAAAGTAAACCATCCATCATTCTCAACCAGTTATCCGGGGTTGGGTCACGGGGGCCGTAGTTCTAGCAGGGGAAGCCCAAACTTCCCCCTCCCCAGTCACTTCTTACAGCTCTTCCCGGGGGATCCCAAGGCTTTCCCAGGCCAGCCGGGAGACAAAGTCTCTCCAGCGTGTCCTGGTACATCCCCGGGGCCTCCTCCCAGTGGGACGTGCCTGGAACACCTCACCAGGGAGATGTCCAGCAGGCATCCTAATCAGATGCCCAAGCCACCTCATGTGGCTCATCTCAAATGGAGGAGCAGTGGCTTTACTCTGAGCCCCACCTGGATGACCAAGCCCTATCTCGACACCCTGAGGAGCAAACTAATTTCAGCCACTTGTGTCCAGAATCTTGTTCTTTCAGTGTCCTAAGTCAGCGCTGGGCTCTCCTGTTGGTGGGACACAACAGGAAGGCGTCCAGGAGACATCCTAACCAGATGCACAAGCCACCTCATCTGCTTCTTCTCAACACGGAAGAGTGACCACTCGACTCTTCCAGATGATGGAGCTTCTCACCATCTTTCTCTAAAGGAGACCCTGGACACCCTTCAGAGGAAACCCATTTTGGGCGCTTGAATCCAGAATCTCATTCTTTCGGTCACGAACTTTAAATTAAACCTTGTTGGTACAAGCTCGCCTACGTGTCTTTCAAATTGTACCTTGTACAATCAGACGAATTGAACATAATTTGTGTGATAGAATACGTCACATACTTTCGTAATCAACTGTTTCTTTTTTAAATGAATATATTCATGGAGAATTTTAGAGGGGATGCGCAACTCCACTTATTTATTTTTTACAGAATTCCGCCTGATGGCCACTTGTCACATTGCTGCAGTTTTAATAAAAAGGTCAGAACAGATAGACAACACTCAGCCATCTCGTTATCTCTGAGTCCCGCGTCCTAGATACATAATTTTCCCGCCAGACGCATAGTTCCAAATAACGTGCGTTTTTGGGACGCAAGGAAATTTCTCAGTCAAAAAAAAAAAAAAAAAAACAACAACAAAACTACGGTAAATCTTTTTTTCCAGAAAGACAAACGCACTTTGACAATCGCCGCCATTGTTGTTTTGATCTCGCGTTAAGTAATCTCACGTGACGAGATTTCCGTTCTCGCGAGACGAGACTGGCGAAAATCGTCCTTCACCTCGTGGAAAGCAGACGATTGCCAAGTCGTGTAACATTCAAACAAGTGTTGCGAAAGTTTATTTATTTACTCAAAGACTGAACCATGGGATGAAATAAGAACCTATTTCTCAGCAAATCTTGTACGCCTGAATTATTTAAATTTTTGCATTTGTTTATAAGAAATAAACCTATTATCAATGTATATTGTTGTTGTTTGTGTTATTATCATATGCAATTGAATACATTGACCATTTCAGATTTCGAAATTTGGGACTCTCTAAACGCATAATGGGACTCATACTTTTCTGTCAGCAAGTCCCTGGGGCTTGCAGGGCTCAAACTGTAAAATTATCACTGACCACTACTTTCATCTTCACGTTAGCCACATGCCACTTCATCGAGTCCGATCACCGCTCGCCTTGAGAGAATGATACCAATGGCGATGAACAAGGGCAGCGATGTGAAGTGAAGCATCATAGCCAATTTTTATTTTAAAAAATACAGTTCATCCTCACTTTTTGCAGGGGATATGTTCCAAGCACCCCCATCCCCCAAATTCATCAATTTCATGTACCTGCAGGGGTACATGTGAGGGATGGGTACCAAAGATGGTACTTTTTGGAGTATGGACCAAATTGGGTCGATACTACCGAGCACTGATTTACGTGAAATTGAATGGTACCATGTTTTGGTTCCAAAGCACATCTTTCTAAGTTACGACTGTGCGAGAGTAGAAGAATTTTCTATTTTCCTTAGTGTACTTGAACACAGCAACGCATGCACACCAGCGTAATGACGTCACCGACTCACACAGGTTTTCTTCAGACACGCCAAAAATACATTTCCAAGTGTGAAAGCAAGCGCGATTTGCCCGCCACTAAGCCAAACAAATGCGGTTTGTGAAGTGTATTGACTTCTTGCTGCCGGCGCCGAGTGGTGGCTGGCAATATCCCTGGGTCGCCGCAATGGGTGCGAGGCTAGAAGGGAGGATGCTGTTGGGGATACCAGCCATGGTGCCCGCCACTATTTATGCACCTACACCTGTCTGCCCCCCAATGAATCGAATCACGCTCGTTAAAATGTATTAGACATTGTGTTTTCGAACAAGAAAAATGGTGAGGGAAAAGTCCAATAGATGAAGTCAGAAATGAGAATACAGTGATGTTGCAAGAACCAAACTGAGAAGTAGCAAGGAAACACTGTACAAGGGTTAGAACAGACCACAAATGATTTCTCCAAAGTATGGCACAAGACACGATCACAAGAGCAGTATAGTGGGACATATCCTCATAAAATCTTTACTACTGCGATTTTACATATGACCTGTCACTGAAGATGAAAACTAATCAGCTCTTTCCATAATGCTTTGCTCCTATTCACATATCATCCCATGAATCTCTTGAGGCACCAACGTACCAAAATTACTATACAAGTGCTCTGACAGAAATGCTAATGATGGCATGATTACAGATTAACAAAGTAAATTTGACTGGATTCAAATTACCACATGCTAAAACTGTTTTAGATGATTGAAAGTATAAATTTTATACCATAAAGCAATGGTGCTCAAGTCCGGTCCTCAAGAGCTGTAATAGAGCCTGTTTTTTTTGTTTTTTTGTTTGTTTGTTTTTTTTAAGATGTCTCCCTCCTTTAACACACCCGATTCAAATGATCAGTTTATCAGCAAACAAAGTAGCCTGATAGTGACCATTTTAATCAGATGTTTCGGAGGGGTAAGACATCTAAAACACGCTGGATAGAGACTCTCGACAACTGGACATGGACACCCCTGCCATGAAGTGTTTCTTAACCACGGACGGGTACACGTCACCTCGGATAAATGAGTGGTGGCAAGATGTGCTATTTAAATAAATAAAACCATATATGCTTTAAAAAAAATAGACGATATTCTACAAAAAATACTGTCAATCTGCATAAATCTGCACTTGCTGTCAATCTGCATAAATCTGCACTTGCTTCACAGAACAATTATTAATGGACTGCAATTCTGAACAACTGCTTTTGTTTGTATTTGAATTGCTCCCATACATTTTCTGTAGAAAAAATTGTAAGATGAAATTCAATGGGAATATTTGATAATAAAGAACTTCAAAATATGTCCAGGCTTGCATAGGGGGTTTTCACTGACTTTTGTGAATATTACTCACATTTCATTCAATTCCTCGTTCAGTCTGTGTAATTTGCAAAGGACGACCATTTCCAGCTACTACAGAAGCTGTGATTTGTGCCACATAGGTGCCCTTGGAATATGTAATTTGTGGATTTGTGGAGAGTCCTTAACACAAACGGTTATTCATGCCCTGATTGCAAGCACATAGCAAGTGAACAGAAAATGCAGCTGCGATTTTGCCGCGATGCGTTAACGCTAATACAGCTGTAATCCGGAGTATGAATGTGTTAGAACTAAATGTGAAGTGAATATCCAACATCCAACCAACCTTCACCCACCCGCATGACTCAATCGTGCCCACTGATTCGCAGAATGAAAACTTATCATTTCCCCTTTCTTTGCCATGTATGCATGCTGATTTACCGAATTAAGATTTCACAATTCCTCCTAATTTGCAAACAATCAATAGACCCGTTCATTTTTGTCCAGGTTCGTTTTTGAGACAGGATGATGATAATGAAAAGAATGTAGAACTGCAAAATTAATATTGTTGTTCAGTGTTTTGTTCATATTTGAGCTTTCAATTTTCTTTTGATGGCGGCGCGGACACCCACAGCGGCTCCTCTTGTTTCTTGTTTTACGTTGAGAGGGAAGAAATTTCATTTGTGCTGCAGTACATTTGACAATAAAGTTGTATCCAAACCAATCCAATCCAATGCTTGTTTAAGGGTGACTTATTCAAAGGAGCGACATTTTTTGTGGTAAATACTGTGAATTATCCATAACAATCCATATTCTTTATTTTGAGGTTTTAATTTATATATTTTCAAGGCAGCATGGTTATTTTAATATCTGAGTTAAAAAGAAAACAATGCTTAAGAATTATGTTGTAGTTAGGGAAACGAAATCAAATTATCTTCATTTAATTATTAGCTATGTTACATTGCACATTTGTACAATCATCACAAATGAGGGGGTACTCTTGGTATGACAAACAAAAGGTTCAGGGGGTACACAAGCCCAAAAATGTTAGGGAAGCTGCCATGGAAACACATAAGTCTTCCCATAAATCAACAATCTTTCGTGTTAGATATAATACTCCCTACATTATGTATGACATAAATCCTACAGAGACGTCTCACCTTAGGGGGGCCGATGATGGTGGCATTCCAGTGAGTGAGAGTCATGTCGTCGTCGTTGACAAGGCCCCAACTAACTGTGCCATCTCCGACTCCTTTCTGACCATCGTCCAGTTCTTCCAGCAGCCGGAAGTTGCGGGGAACTACGACGTCTTCAGACAGAGAATGATAGGCCGTGCTCGTTAAGCAAGACAATATACATTAAAAGGGTTTCGTTATTCACACGCTGATTAAATATTAGGTAAACCATAGGCGGCAATGATTGAAAACCGCATTGGGCACGTAGCACATTTCAAAGCTGTATGTGCCAATAGTTACTCAGGTAAATACCATCAGCTCCCTATCCGAAATCAGAGTCATTCTTGTGAATGCTAAATACGGTTTTCGGGCTATTCTCTGTTGGAACCTCAAAAAACATTTTAAATGTTAGCTCGCATATGTTTTTCTTAGATCGGATGTAGCTTTTACTGCCAGCACATGACGACTCCACCAACATTAGTTGTCAAGTACAAATAATCTTCGAAAGAGTGACAAATGTGTTCAGAAAACAACACTGAATTTTGAGAGCCATACTGTTTTAGCTGTCTATAGCTAAGTAGGGGTACGCCGCATGAAATCACGTGAACATTATGACGACTGCGCCAATGTTTAACTTCGTGTACGTATTTATAAAGAACGTTATTCTCTGATCCGGAATACCTCATTATGGCTCATAAAGGCTGGCGGCCAGTTTTGCTAGTCGCTTAGCTATCAAGTACCATTGCGGGTAGCATATCAAGCACAACTGCAAAAGTCCAAAGCACCAAGACATTACACTGAAGCTTTTGAAGCTATCTTGTTGATAAGAGGGATATGTTGGGAAGCATATTGTCTTAAATTAAATGAAAGGATACTGGCTGTGCTATGAAAAAACTGAGCTTACTTGTTCCGTGGGGACACGCCATCTTGGTCACAGTTCCTCGGATACGCGCACGTACGTTGTTGAGTACGCTGTGGAGCGCGCGCGTCCGCCATGACGCGCGCGCGTCCGCCCAAAGAGAAAAACGTGCACAGGAACGCGTTGTTTATTCGACTGTTGACATTTTCGTGCTTCCTTAATCTTTAAATATTTGTTTTGTATTTTGCCATTGCTTTGTCTAAATGTCTGTACTCAATAATATGTGATTTACCCACAAGCATTGACATTCGAAAACAAAGTGCCAAAAATGAGTTGCAGTACCTCCAACGTCTCAGCAGGCAACAACTCATTTGCTGAAGAAACTTGCGTGGTATGCGATCGCCGTCTGCTGGACAGAATTTAGACAGCGCCATGTGAAAAGACAGACTACTTTCGATGCAAAACAACAAATGGCGTCGCGGGTCGACCGATAAAAATAAATATAGTCTAATAAAGAGGCTGTTTTCCCGGGTGGCAAATGCCTTGACCCCCAAATACCAGCCCCGGTTGTTGGCAATGAATCTCACAACACAAAAGTCAATTTTATTTAATCATCAATGTTTTCCAGGATGTGCATAGAAGCTATGTTTAGAATTTACTCCCACTCTGACCCCGCCTCCTTTCAAGAGAAAATAGTTGCATCCCATCAGCGCCACAAATTTAGGAAAAAGTCAAGTATTTTAACTTGACCATTTCCGGCGAACCCTAGTCAGTCAGGTAAGCTATATTATATTTGTGGTTGCTATAGTCTAGTCTGTTTAGTATGTTCCAATGATCTGTCAAGTGTAACAACTTATGTCAAGTAGTAGCTAGTACTCGCAGTAAATTGTATTTTTAGATAATTGGAGGCGTTGTGCATGGCTATACTAAACGAGATTTTGGAAAACAATATATTCGAACGTCTTATAAGGTTCACGAGAAACACTGACAGGAAACTCACGTGTATTTGCAACAAATCACACTCTGTATGAGTGATGTGTCGTTCGCGAACGAACCGGCTCTTAGAGCCGGCTCTTTGAAGTGAACGACGGGAGCCGGCTCCTAATAGGGAGCCGCTCCAAATACGAGCCGACTTTTTTTTCTCCTTTTTTTTCCCTCCTTCGGTCAAAACCGCAAGTGATTGGTTAAGATCCGCG
>NW_017806174.1:87361-90309 GCF_001891065.2 Hippocampus comes
CACACACACACACGCACGCTGTAGCGTCGAGAAGGGGGAGGAGTTAGAGACACACACACAGAAGCACACTGTGAGCAGCACACGAACAGGAGAGACAGGGAGACGAGAGAGAGCTCGATAGCGCTACAGTACAGAGAAAAAACTACACGGTGGAAAGTGGAAAGGTGAGAAAATAGATAGGAAAAGCAGTGAAATTTGGACTCATCTTCAACTTAATTGATAGTTCAATAGCAGCGTGCAGACTGTGCAAGGTTAAAATATCCAAAATCAAATTTTAATTTATAATTTGTTGTGTGGTAATCAAAGCTTACTTACCGGTATGTTGTTTTACTGTAAATAGTTAAAAGCTTATAAATATACACAATCAGAGATTGGAACTTTTTGTTGACCTTGTTTTGAGATGGGTCTTTGTTTTTGCACTTTGTAATTTATTTTTTGTAGCACTCCATGTTGAGTATGTTCAGAAGAATATAAATAAAGCCATAAATGTAGTAATAATAAAGATTTGATATACTGTATATATTTTTTACATTAGTAATTCATTTTACACATAATTTTACATGATTTTTGGAAGTAAATTAATTTAAGCAACAAAAAAACTGAGGAGCCATTTGGGAGCCGAAAGAGCCGGCTCTTTTTAGTGAGCCGAGCCAAAAGAACCGGCTCTTGAAAAGGAGCCGGAATTCCCATCACTACTCTGTATGGACGTTGGGACACGCCGAGACACGAACGCTGCGCGTGCGCTCTCTGTCTCTCTCTCACTCTCTCTCTCTCTCTCTCTCTCTCTCTCTCTCTCTCTCACACACACATTGCCGCACGGGGTTCAATAACAAGGGTTCCAAAACAATAAAACATCCATAACCCAATTCATTACAAAATACTGTATCGTTACAATGCTTTATAAAAGGTCCTAATATTTAAGTTAGAAATAATAGTAACTATTATTATTATTATTATTATTATAATTAATAATAATAATAACAATAATAATAATATAATACCCTTGTGAGGCTCAGCGGATTAGAAAATGGATGGATGAATGGATGATTTTTATAATCATTAAAAAAAATTTACAGGGTGCATATCATGTTTTCATTTTGGTGATCAATTTAATTGTTATATGATGCATAATTGTGAGGCAAAGCAAAACGTTTTGGATAAATTTCATACAATTAAAAACAATTTAAGTGTTTGTATCATGTTGCGTGATGGTAGAATACCCCAAAAGCAGGCAGGCAGGACAGGAAGGGACGGACTGAACAAAATGTATTAACAAAAAAACACTGGAAAAACTAAATCCAAAACAAACTAAATCGTGAAAACACAAGAATCCAAAGTAACAAACAAACAGAAAGTCATGGCAGAAGCACAAACAACATGACAGCAATACAATGATAAGACCCCGAGTGGCAGTCCTTTTGAAAGAAAATAACTAATATTATGATGACCAACAGGTGCGACTCTGTAGGATAAGCCCTCCAGTGCCACCTGTTGGTCACAAAGAGAACCATCATGATGGTTTGTTTTCTTTAGCACAATTCATTTTCCTAATTTTACTTATCTAATTACACTCCAGGCGGCACGGTGGTTGACTGGTTAAAACATCGGCCTCACAATGCAGAGGTGCAGGTTTCGATTCTTGCTTTGGCCTTCCTGTGTGGAGTTTGAATGGTTACCCATGCCTGGGTGGGCTTTCTCCGGGGTCTCCGACATTCCAAAAATATGCATGGCAGCCTGATTGAACACTCTAAATTGTCCCTAGGTGTGAGTGTGAGCGCGGAGGGTTGTTTGTCTCTATATGCCCTGCAATTGGCTGGCAACCGGTTCAGGGTGCCCCCTGCCTACTGCCTGAAGACAGCTGGAATAGGCTCCAGCATGCCCGCGACCCGTGTGAGGATAAAGTGGATCAGAAAAATGGATGGATGGACTAAGGCAGTGTTTCTCAAATAGTGGGGGGGGGGGGGGGCGAGGCTCCGTCAAGGGGGGCGCGTTTGACCTCGGGGAACATGCTTTTTTATTTTTTTACTGTCCTAAAATAATGTGCAGTTGCACCTCCGCTACGTTAGGGGGCAGTGACGCTCTCATTGGCAGAGTTTGCGCAGGGAGCATTCTCAGGGAGGAAATATGACGAGGCGTATGTAGCGCTTGGCTTCAATGTGACTGCGGTGGCAGACGAGGAAAGATCGATGTGCTTACTGTGTCTAAACATTTTGGTAGAGGACAGCATGAAGCCAAATAAATTAAGGCGTCACTTAAAGACATTACACCCCAATCACACTGATAAGCTGCTTGATTTTTTTTCAGCGAAAACGTGCCGAATATTGCCAACAATCATGCCGCTTTGTAGTGATGGGACAATGATACCTCAAGGAGTGTATTGACCCACTTCACAAACTGTGTCAGCACTGTATTGACACTGTGTTGGTCACCCAATAGTGACCCCTGCAGTAGTTATAAAATCATTGCAGGTAAAGAAATTCCTTGTGTAAATGCTAAACTGAGTTGGTATGTAAAATATCGCAAATTTGAGTTACAATTCAGATTTTTAACTCATGTAGAAATTTTTTGTTAAATCATGTGAAGTAAAAGACAAAAAAGGGATTTGTTTATGAATTTTTATTGAGGAACAAAAGTTTTTGGAGTGTCTTTGCCCCAAGGCGATTTCTCCTCTTAGACACCAGCTCCCCAGCCTCAGAAAGTACTCTTTCACATGGTTCAGATGACGAACGTGAAAGGAGAGTTTTAAATGAAAGTTGATGCAGATGTGAAAATGTTTTCTGGTTCCATTTCCAATATTATAAAGCACCTATGTCACAGTGCCGGCCCGCGGGCCAAATCCGGCCCGCGAGAATGTTTTCAGTGGCCCCTGGGATGATATTGATTTATTATTAGAACCGGCCCGCGGACCGCAGCAAGCCGAGAGCCCGCAGATCTTTTACACGCACCAA
>NW_017806174.1:91191-93880 GCF_001891065.2 Hippocampus comes
TTTCAGTCAATTAAATTTGGTTCAATAAACAATATGTGGTTATTTTTAAAATTTTCAATGAACATTCGATCAGTCCGGCCCTCGGCTTGCAGCAAAAATTTTTATCTGGCCCTCCGTCCATTTGACTTTGACACCCCTGTTATAAAGGGTCTTGGTTTCTGGGTGTGTTTGCTTCTGACAGGCAGTGTTGGACTTCAATTATGGAGGATCTCGCAATTATGAGATAAAATGAATAAAGCAACTGGAAGGCTCTTTAACTGATTATCATATATATAACAGGTCCTTCACTTGATAAACTGATAAAGTGCGTGCAAAGCGCCGCCGTAAAAAAATGTATATAATAGTAAACAATGCTCAAAGGAAAAAAAGATTTACCAAGATCAAAATTATTCCACACTGGGGAAAACTTTATAATTTCGCAAAACTCCAGCCAACAAACCCACGACATGTTGATACAGTTTGTGTCCTTATAAAACACACTTTGGCGCAGCACATTCAAACGATCCAGTTCCTGTGTTGGTCACGTTATTCTTTCTTAAAGCAATACACGCACCGATGCGGGGTTTCACTCTTGAGCTCTCGGCACTGTCAGCCTGGCGCACCAGTGTCGCTTGTCCCATCACTACCGCTTTGTGACTGCTACTTCAGTAAACTAAAATAGAGGTCCCGGCTACACATTGAGCAGGAGCCGAGAGTTGCTGTGTCCTGCTTCAAACCTCGCTTCGAAAAGCTGTGCATTGCAAAACGTGCTCATTGTAGCCATTAATCCAGACATCATCTTTGATTTAAAAAAAAAAAAAAAAGCACAAATTTTTAAATATTTTTGTTTTGCTGGTTAAAGTTTTTTTAATATTGTGCTCCTGACATAATGTTGGTGATTAGTTTGAATGCATTATTAGTTATTGATTTTATGTAATTTTATTTTTCAGCATCGTATGGTTTGACATGATCAGTCAAAAAATATTCCTTGTTAAATTAAGGATTTAATGTTGTTTTTGAATTTCAGATGCACTTTAAATCTTTTCTGTTCCAGTTACTAAAGCTATTCTTTGTTGTAAGTTGGTTCATAAAGTTGGTCCATATTTCTTTCTTTTTTTATTCTCTTATACGTTAATAAGGATACAGTGTTATGCAAAGGTGTACTTATAACAATTTTATAGACAAATGATACTATTTATAGTTGTGCGGGGAGGGGGGGTGCGAGTCTTCCTTGGGGGGGGCATGACAAAAAATAATTGAGAACCACTGGACTAAGTTGTTTTGTATATTCTGCTCCTGTTGCTGAACTGAATTTGAATTTACCGGGATTATTATTTATTCATTTATTTAATTTTTGTTTTCAGAATGGTGCAATAAGTTGGTCAAAATTTTAATTTCAGGCAAATTGATGCATTTAAAGTCTTTTCTGTTCCATACTTGCGGGGGGGGGGTGCGAATTGTTGTGGTGGGTGGGGGGGGCGTAACAGAAAATAATTGAGAAGCACTGGCCAAAGAGATGGTTGTTTGATGTTGTGAGGTAAAACATGAGAGTGTAAGAGGGTATGATGCAGAAGATACATGCAGAAGAGATGAAGATGGAAAAGGATGACCCCAACGCAGTGATGACCCCTAACAGGACAATTCGAAAGAAAAGAATAATTTTCATGATTATAGTAGGTTATTTGAGCCGTGCTTTGTCTGGTACCTCACCTTGGACCCGCCAAACAGTTTAGCTCCTAGCATCATTCGGAACAGTCAAACCTGTACACCACGATAGGTCGACAACTCAGGTGCACGCCAAAGTAAAACATTTTAGTTTAGTGGCACTGGCGATTCTAGCCAGTTTTACCTGGAGTTGCGAAGGGATGGCAGGAGGTTCAGTTGGGAGGGACAGAGGTTATAACTCCCACATGCACATAAATGCAAATGCATGCGCGCGCACACACACACAAACACACACACACACACATACACATACACACACACACACACACTGTAAATCAGGTTTTACTATGCACACTTAAACTATGAATTTATTTAAAAATACAAAAAGAAATACTTTTAAATATATTTCACTCTTCTCAGGTTTCAAAAAATTTTTTTAATGCATGAGTGTAATCAGCCATCCATCCATCCTTTTTCTTCTCTGCCTATCCTCACAAGGGCCGTGGGTGTGCTGAAGCCTATCTCAGCTGAGCTGTCTTCGGGCAGTAGGCGGGGTCCACCTTGAACCTGTTGCCAACCAATCGCAGCACACACATAGACGAACAACCACCCGCGCTCACAACCACACCTAGGGACAATTTCAAGTGTTCCATTAACCTGCCATGCATGTTTTTTGGAATTTGGGAGGAAACCGGAGTATCTGGAGAAACCCACGCAGGCACGGGGAAACCGTCCAAACTCCACACAGGAAAGCCAAAGGAGGAATTGAAACCTGCACCTTTGCATTGTGAGGCCAACGTTCTAACCCAGACATGGGCAAACTACGGCCCGCGGGCCGGATCCGGCCCGTTGGTCTTTTTAATCCGGCCCGCCGAAGGTTGGTACAGTACACAATTAAGGTTCGATGTAAATTATTGCATTCATTTCATTTGGACTTGTAATACAGGCATTTAAACGCCAGGTGGCGCAGTTACTTGAAGTCACAGAGCACAAAGAGGGAGGGGGAGACGATACGGAAGCCCGGAGTAGCACTAACTCAAGTAAG
>NW_017806174.1:94279-95737 GCF_001891065.2 Hippocampus comes
CAAAAGTTCGAAGCACGACATCAGCTGAGCTGTCTTGTGTGGTGATCGAGGGGAGGTCGAGTTCGAGACAGTGAGGGAGTGGAAAGAAAGCCACCAGGTCTTTTACTCGTCTCATTTTGGAGCAAATAGTCCTACCTTTGTTATATTTTCTCATATACTGTACCTGTACTGTATGCCGCAGTTTTTGGACAATATATTGTTGCACTTTGTTGCTTGTGTTGTCACCAATGTATGTTGTTAACATACCGTACTTGGACGTTCATACCGGACATATACCATAGTTATGTCACTGTTCTCATGAAAAAAAGTATGGTAATACTTGAATGCTTTTGTTCTGTTGATGTTTGGTATGGACTGTCAACATATACGTTTTTTTATATGTACCATATCTTGTGCTGACCCGGCCCACCTGTCAAATTTAGAAATCAATATGGCCCCCGAGCTAAAAAGTTTGCCCACCCCTGTTCTAACCACTCGACACTGGGCCGCAACACCTTAGTCTACGAAATAAAAATGAATCAACAATTTGTGCTGATTTTTTCTCTCTCTCTTTTTTTTTAAATCAAAATGAGGAAGTCAGCATTAATAGCTACGATGTTTTGCACTGCACAACTCTTCCAGCGGCTTATTAATCTAATTGTGGTGTAATGTCTTTCAGTGGCACCTTGATTTATTTGGCTTCATGCTGTCCGTTGCCAGCATTTTTAGACACAGTTAACACACCTTTCCTCGTCTCCCATTGTAGTCACAGGGAAGCCAAGCGTCTCTCGGCGCCTTTCTTTTCATCTTGTCTCTTGGGGGTTTGTTTACTGCACTTTATATCATCTGCTCGGTGGTAAAGACAAAAAAAAAAAAAAAAACGATACTGTAGAGCAGGGGTGGCCAACCCGCGGCTCGCGAGCCGCATGCGGCTCTTTGGCTGGTTCAATGCGGCTCTCGGGCTTTCACACAATTATGGAAAACGTCTCGGCGATGGCGTTGCCATTCAAACAACGGTGCTTAATACACAGAATGTACTACGTCAGCATATCAGCAATCCCGTTATTTGATTGACATAGAGGGCAACCAATCAGATAACTGAATCACCGCTCATCCGCAGACAACGGCGCTAAATGCTAAGCTAGTCAGCGAATTACCTCTGTTTTTAAGGCAGGGGTGCCCAATACGTCGATCGCAATCGACCAAGAGCCAGCGGACTGGTCCCAAGTCGACCGCGAGCGGTGGGATGAATAAATGGGGAAAAAAAGATGTGTTTTTGTCACTTTCGGTTTCATTTTCATTTCACTTTATCGTTTTTTCACTTACCCAGTGAGGCGGGAAGGCGAGCCCCGCGCGGGCTCTCGGTTCTGGCTCCAAGCGTCGCGGGGGCGCCTGTCGCGGCGTCCAGGGCGCGACCCGCTCCGGGGACAGTGGCAGGGGGGGGGGTTGACTGGGGGGGGCAACCTCTGAACACGGAAC
>NW_017806174.1:95950-96747 GCF_001891065.2 Hippocampus comes
CGGCAGCGGCGGGGGGCGGGGGGGCGGCCCCAGCCAGCGGGAGCGAGCGAGCGGCAGCCGGCGGGAGCGAGCGAACGACAACCGGCGGGAGCGAGCGAGCGATAGCCGGCGGTCGTTCCGGCACACGGCACACAACGTCAACCAGCTGACGGCCTGCGAGCAACGAAACCTCAAGATGCCGCCGAAACGAGGACAGGACACCAAGCAGGAGGAAGAGGTGATGACCCTTTCGCAAGTGAATGAGCTTCTTAACCAACAAAAAGAACTGTTCACAGCACTTATACAGCAACAGCAAGATCACTTCAAAGGATTTGTAAAGATGATATTGGACTCAACAAACACACGACTCGATAATTTTTCCAGGGAAGTACAAGAACTGAAACAGACGACCTGATTCACTCAAAAGGAAGTCGACGACATCAAAAAACAACAAACGAATGACTCTGATCACTGCAAAACCATGCAAACTGAATTATACAAAGTATGTGACAGTATGCTGGTTTTAAATGACAAGATGGAGATCTTAGAGGGACAATCAAAAAGGAAAAACTTGATCATCGATGGACTTAAGTAGAAACGTGGACTGAAACGGAGCAAAAAGTACAAACAATTTTCAAGGAGCAACTTCAATTAAAGGAGACAATCGAGGTAGAAAGAGCCCATCGCACAGGGAGACAGGAAACGGGAAGACTTCGACCAAGACCAGTAGTGGTGAAACTTGAAAAATATAAGGACAAAACAATGATACTACAGAGAGCAAAATACTTAAAAGGTACCAAAATCTACATTAATGAAGA
>NW_017806174.1:100305-109058 GCF_001891065.2 Hippocampus comes
TGTGGTGGAGCCAAAAGTCGATCTTTGGGCAAAAAACAGTATGTGTGTGCGAGTGTGTGCGTGTGCGTATGCGTGCGTGTGTGGCTCTTTGCAGTAACACAGTAAAAAATTTGGCTCTTAGGCTCTGACTGGTTGGCCACCCCTGCTGTAGAGCGAATAGTCCCTGTGCACTCTCTGACAATGAATGCGCCACTGCCAACTACTGTAGTGGATGTGCAATTACACTTTGTTCTATTCTCTTCGGCAAAAAAGCATGTTCCCCAGAGTCACACCCCCCCCACCCCACTGGCATCACATCGCATCCGCCTAGGGGGGCATGCCCCTGTATTTGAGAAGGACTGTCTAAGGTGGACCTCAGCAGACCACAGTTTTTCAATTGTTATTGCCCTAAGAATAACCGCATGCCTGACTCGAATGCAGCAGTGCAACTTCTTCAAATTCCTTGAGAAACACGATCTTATTAATCCAGTCTGGCTTCAGACAAGACCTCTCACAATTTATGATGTTGCACAATGCATTAAAAATGTTGTTGTGCCATGTTTGTTTCACATGGTGTAATGTAACAATCTTGTTTTGGCTTGCATCGTCATCATTTTTGCATATTACAACACTTTACTTTGGGCCAAATAATGATCAATGGTTGATCCAAATAATGATTGATGGTTTATTTTTTGACAGCAAATCCATCATATTATGTTCAGGATGCTGCTTAAATTCCGGTTAAAATTCCCCTTGTGATGTAATTGCTGCTTCCACCTTTGGATTTGTCATTGACATACCACAACAAACATGAAATTAGGTTTATGATTAGCTGGTCTTAGTGTTCATGCAGTTTCAAGCAGGTAAAACCCATATTGTTGATTTTGAGACCTGAATAGCTTGAATGTTCATATGTAAATATAGCAACTATCACGATAACAATTTCGGCCACACACTAAATATGACAAGATGTAACAGGTGCAGTTTAAGGGGTCAACAGAGAGACATCAACAAGGTCACACAACAGCACTGTTTCTTTACATGTTACATGTTTACATGAAACATGAACACAAAATAGAAACTATGACTAGTTCAGATACTTATTAATTTGTGTGTGTGTGTGCGCACATATATATATATATATATATATATATATATATATATATATATATATATATGAATAAATTCCTCGTCTCACCCCTCGGTGGTGTCCGTCCCACATTCAGCTCGGGTCCTCTACCAGAGGCTAGGAAGCTTGAGGGTTCCGCGCAGTATCCTTGCTGTTCCCAGCACTGCGCTTTTCTGGACTGAGATGCAACCACTCATCTAGTTTGGGGGTCACTGCCCCGAGTAGAATTTCTCATTCATTTTCCACCACCTTCGGAGGTGTTTCCCATTTTGACCTTGGGGTTTCAAGTCCATACTCGGCACAGATGTTTTGGTAGACTATGCCAGCCACCTGGTTATGGAGTTCCATGTAAGCTTTCCCTGCCAGCATCTTACAACCTGCAGTTATGTGTTGGATCGTCTTAGGTGCCTCTTTGCACAACCTACACCTTGGGTCTTGTCTGGTGTGGCATATCTGGGCCTCAATGGTTTCTGGTGCTCAGGGCTTGCTCCTGAGTAGCCAGGATGAGAGCCTCTGTGCTGTCCTTTAGGCCAGCCCTCTCTAGCCACTGATAGGACTTCTTGAGATCAGCCACTTCATTTATGGTTCGGTGGTACATCGCGTGTAGGGACTTGTCCTCCCATGATGGTCTCTCTTCCAGCACCTCATCCTCTGTTCCCCATTGTCTGAGACATTCTCTGAGTACATCATCCATTGGAGCCTTCTCCTTGATGTGTTCATGGAGCTTGGATGTTTCATCCTGGACAGTAGCTCTCACACTCACTAGTCCCCGGCCTCCTTCCTTTCGGCTTGCGTACAGTCTCAGGGTGCTGGATTTGGGATGGAACCCTCCATGCATGGTTAGGAGCTTTCGGGTCTTAACATCCGTAGTCTGAATCAATTCCTTTGTCCACCTTATTATTCCTGCAGCGTATCTGATCACTGGCAGGGCATAGCTGTTAATTGCCCGAGTCTTGTTCTTGCCATTGAGCTGGCTTCTTAGGACTTGCCTCACCTGCTGGAGGTATTTGGCTGGAGCGCTTTCCTTGTTCCCAGTTCGAGGTTGCCATTGGCTTGTAGTATACCGAAGTGCTTGTAGCTGTCCTCAGTGTCTGCTATTGTTCCTTCAGGGAGTGAGACCCCTTCAGTGTGGACTACCTTGCCTCTCACCAACCGACTACATTTCTCAAGCCCGAATGGCATCCTGATGTCACTGCTGTAGATCCTGGTTGTATGGATCAGGGATTCTGTGTCCCTTTCGCTCTTAGCATATAGTTTTATGTCATCCATGTAGAGGAGGTGACTGATCATAGCTCCATTTCTGAGGCGGTATCCATAGCCAGTCTTGGCGATTACTTGGCTTAGGGGGTTCAGTCCGATGCTGAACAGCTGTGGGGAGAGTGCATCACCTTGGTATATCAGAATCAGAATCATCTTTATTGGCCAAGTATGTCGAACACAAAAGGAATTTGTCTCCGGTAGAACACGCTGCACTAGTATCATCATAAACAAGGACATGACAAATAAGTATGGAAGGACATTCCATAATGAAAGTGAACCGTTGTGCAGTGGTACCACCCAGTGACAACTGTGAGACAATGTGCAAAGTATCAAGCAGAGCTAACGTGATCAGTGGTCGAATAAAATACTATTACAGTTGTACAGTTGGTGCAGAAAATCATCGAACCATTTTAAACTGACCAGTAGCAGTATTTGTAGTACTTTTCACATTATGCCACATTTGATGGACACATGGGTAAGTGGCTTGCCATTAGCTTCAAGTGTGGTTTACACATCTTCATCGAGTTCGCAACGGCTCTTAGGGTCCTGTTCACCTCATCCAACTCCAAGCATTCAGTGATCCATGTATGCAGCATCGAGTCATCGGCTTTCTTGTAATCAATCCAGGCTGTGCACAGGTTACTGTGTTGGGACCTGCAGTCTTGTGCGACTGTTCTGTCAACCAGGAGCTGATGTTTGGCTCCTCTGGTATCTCTACCAATGCCCTTCTGTGCTTCGCTCATGTATTGATCCATGTGTCCACTTATCTTAGCCGCAGTGATGCCTGACATGAGCTTCCATGTTCAGGAGGGACAGGTTATTGGCCGATAGTTGGATGGGACTACACCCTTTGAGGGATCCTTCATGATCAGGATCGTTCGTCCTTTGGTTAGCCATCCTGGGTGAGTCTCATCCCTCAGCAACTGGTTCATTTGTGCTGCTAGACACTCATGGAATTCTGTGAGTTTCTTTAGCCAGAAGGTGTGGACCATGTCCGGGCCTGGTGCTGTCCAGTTTTTCATATCTGAGACTCTTTCCTGCATGTCTGCCACTGTTATGGTAACTGGGTTCTGTTCAGGGAGGTTGCTGTGCATATATACTAGAGCTTTCAAACGATTAAAATATTTAATTGTGATTAAAAACACAACTGTCATAACTCATTATTACTAATTAATCGTGATTACTCACACATTTTTTTATCGTTTCTAAATTTCCTTTTATATTTTTTTGTACTATGTTTTCCCGTTTTAATGCTGTCATCAACATGAAATCATGGATCAGTTTTCTATGTGCAAAATGCAAATATTTACTGAAACAACAATTTCGATTTTCAATTTTACATGAACATTTTTTTCACTTGGAGCAGTTATTCACGGTATCAGCCTTTTCATCACACCGCTCTGGGTGTCCATCAATTGACTCACATATTTCCGAGTCGCCTTGATCTTAGCCTCCAACCGTCTTTTCCATGGTGGGTAATGTATCTCATGGCTCCCATGGTTGCTCTTGTCGCCATGCATCTCTCGGATCACTGATGCTGAAGCGTATATCAGCTCATTGGTTTCTGTGATCGTTACGGTAGGGATCACCCTCAGTGCTGCATTCACACTTTCCATGAGACTTTCAGGTGGAACTGCATGGGTTTTCCCTGGGTCCTCCAGTTTCCTCCCACATTCCAAAAACATGCATAGCAGGTTAACGGAACACTCTAAATTGTCCCTAGGTGTGAGTGTGAGCGAGGATAGTTGTTTGTCTCCGTGTGCCCTGCAATTGGCTGGCAACCGGTTCAGGGTGTCCCCTGCCTACTGCCCGAAGACAGCTGGGATAGGTTCCGGCACCCCCAGTGACCATTGTGAGGACACACACACACACACACACACACACACACACACACACACACACACACAGATATACACACACAAACACAAACACACACACGCACACACAGTGGTCCCTCACTTATCGCGGTTAATAGGGACCCGGACCCTGCCGCGAGAAGCGAAAACCCGCGAAGGAGGGTTTGCTCCCCCGTCGGAATTTTCGTGTAAGTGTACAGAAATTAAGTCAAGTCAAGTCAGCTTTTTGTCACATATGCTCTATGTGGAACATACAGCACAGATGAAATTACTTTCCTCTCTCAACCACAGTGCAAACATGGAGTGAATTGAACACACACAGCTAAAATTTACGTGAAAATTCCATAAGACAAAAATATATAAATATGTTCAATAAAACATTTTTTTAATGTTGATGATAATAATGAATTAACATTCATCGGCATTGCCTTCTGAGAGAGGCGAAGAGGCTTGTGTGGTGGCATAGAAGGCGGCTCTCGCGTTACACTCTGTGTAGCCGCTGTTAGCCTCCAGTTATCTCCTAGCCAGCTATCCCTGCACATTTGATGTGTTTATGATAAAACGATGAATCGGTATTGATGAGGAGGAGGCAAAGAGAGATGTGCTGCTGCTTTCGGACACGCCCAGTCTAAATGAATAACGTATAAATGAAACATGATATAGCGAGGGATCACTGTACACACACAGATAAGCCTCAATAGCATTAATCCTGAAAGAAAGAAGCCATATTCTTTCCAGCCACTGTTGTGAAATAAGCCTGCAGCACCAGATGGTATTTTTACTGCACAAAACACACTTTGGAGAAAAAGTATACTCGGAAGTGTGGCAGACAGCACCATATCTTCCATGTCGTTCGTTCGCAAAACACGCATGGACAATTCTATAATTGCCGTATTTTCCGCACTAAATGACGCACTGAATTATTAGGCGCTATTTTTTAATTTTTTTCATCTATTGCACGCACTGGACTATAAGGCACAATCTACAATGCATCCACTAGATGGAGCTACAGCCCTTCATTTGACTCGAGAGGCGTTCATGACCACCTCCTAAAAAGTAAATTAATGATTACTCCAATGAAACTACGAAAATTGAAAACACAGTCATGCGTCAAAACAGAAAATCACAAAATAAATTCTATAGCCCGCAGACAGAATTTATTTTGGCATTTCCTTGAGCGTAGCTGCAACAGAACGATCAGATGTCAGTAAATTGTCGGAGACTGGACTGTCTCAGAAGTGTTTGTTATTTATTCCTTTGTTGTGTATTGTATTCATAAACGAGGAAATCACAAAATAAATTCTGTAGGGGGGCTATAGAATTTATTTTGTGATTTCCTCGCTTGATTTTCTGTTTTGATGCATTATTTTCCATTTTCGTAGTTTCAATGAAGGACTCCTTAATTTACGTTTTTCAGAGGCGGTCATGAACGCCTCTCGAGTCGACCGAAGAAGAGAAGGCACAGAGATGGACAGACGTAACTATATTTTTTGAGACTGTGAAAAACATTCATCAAGTGTGCGTTTTAAAAAAAAAAAAACAACAACACCACAGCTCTCCTTTTTTCGGAGCTGCAACAAAAACTTATTTCATAAACCAGCGACACAGTTCACTGAACCAACAGCAAGTTATAACATTGGAAGCATGTCTCCAGGAAGGAGACATCTTGGGGTCGACATATTACCGTAATGACCACAAGGCACACCGGATTTTAAGACGCGCCGTGAGCTTTTAAGAAAATTGAAGACTTTTCGGTGCGCCTTATAGTGCGAAAAATACGGTACTCTTTACTCCTACCTTACCCATATGAAGATCAGAGTGCTGCTTTGGTCTGGTGTCTCACCGGCTTAATTTACAAGCGTGGACTCCACTTGCTATATGGACAGAACACCAACAATGCCGACTGCACCCACCGTGGATTGATTGGGTTGAGAGAAAGCAGATCCTCCCTCGAGCGCTTCAGGTAATTTCCCACTTTTTGCTTGTTAAAAAAATACTCAGCTCGGTGTTTGTTTTGAATGTCACCTGCGTTCCGTGTCTCCTCTCCAATTGTAAATCACTCCTTGTCCACATATGGGTGTGCATGCCTGTTCATGTACACACGGGGGCTCAACAAAACTTGCGTGAGTTGACTTTGTTTTTATTTTGTGTGCTTCTCGTTGACCAATATGTGCCCATTGTCCCGCAGTAAATTACACATGTTTCGTCTCGTTGGACCCAATAGGAATGTCTCAGTGTGCTGAAAATGTTGCCATTCAAGGGAAATCTCTCAGTGTAGAGGTGTATTTTTCAGCTATTATGCATTTTTCCAAGATCCATCCATCCATCCATTTTCTCCAGGTCATCTGGGATCAGGTCGAAGGGGCAATAGCTTTAGCAGGGAAGGTCAGACTTCCCTCTCCCAGCTACTTGTTCCAGCTCTTCCCGAGGTATCCCGAGGCATTCTCAGGCCAGCTGGGAGAGATAGTCTCTTCAGTGTGTCCTGGGTCGTCCACGGGGCCTCCTGCCGATGGGACATGGAACACCTCACCCGGGAGGTGTCCAGGAGGCATCCTAATCAGATGCCCGAGCCACCTCATCTGGCTCCTCTCAACGAGGAAGAGAAGCGGCTTGACCTGAGCTCCTCCCGGATGACCGAGCTTCTCACCTTATCTTTAAGGGAGATCCTGGACACCCTGCGGAGGAAACTCATTTCAGCCGCTTGTATTCGGGATCTTGTTCTTTCGGTGACGACCCATAGCTCATGACCATAGGTGAGGGTTGGAACGTAGATCGACCGGTAAATTGAGAGCTTCACTTTTTTGCTCAGCTCTTTCTTCACCATACGACCGATACGAAATCTGCATCACAGCAGATGCTGCACTGATCCGCCTGTCGATCTCCCACGCCCCCCTGCCTTCACTTGTGAACAAGACCCCAAGATACTTAAACTTCTCCACTTAGGGCAACATCTAATCCCTGACCCAGAAAGGGCACTCCCCCTTTTCCGACTAAGGACCATTGTTTCTGATTTGGAGGTGCTGATTTTCATCCCAACCACTTCAGACTCGGCTGCATACTGCTCCAGTGAAAACCACAAAGCACATGTAGACTGGTTGGGCGAGCTCCCATGTACCCTCGAGGACCCTGCTAAACTGGTCCACTGTTCCACGGCTTGGACGAAAGCCACACTGCTCTTTCTGAATCTGAGACTCGACTTCCTGACAGACCCTCCTCTCCAGCAGTCCTGAGAAGACCTGACCAGGGAGGCTGTGGAGTGTGATCTCTCTGTAGCTGGAACACACCCTCCGGTCCCCTTCTTAAAAAGAGAGACCACCACCCAGGTCTGCCAATCCAGAGGCACTCTCCCCGATGACCACGCAATGTTGCAGAGGCGTGTCAACCAGGACAGCCCCACAACATCCAGAGTCTTGAGAAACTCCGGGCGGATCTCATCCACCCCTGGGGCTTTGCCACTGAGAAGCTTTTTCAACACCTCGTTGACTTCAACCCCAGAGTTAGGATAGCCCACCTCAAAGTCTTCAGACTCTGCTTCCTCTGAGGAAGGCATGCTAGTGGAGTTGAGGAAGTCTTCGAAGTATTCTGCCTACCGACTCACAACGCCTCGAGTTGAGGTTAGCAGTGCCCCATCCCCATTGTACACAGTTTTAATGGTGCACTGCTTCCCCCTCCTAAGATGTCGGATGGTGGACCAGTATTTCCTTGAAACTGTCCAGAAATCGGCTTCCATGGCCTCACCAAACTCTTCCCACGCCTGAGTTTTTGCCTCAGTGACCATTGAAGCTGCGTTCCGCTGAGCCAGCTGCCTCTGGAGTCCCACAGGCCATAAAGGTCCAATAGGACTCCTTCTTTTTTCGTTTCGTTTCGTTTGTTTATTGAACATAAAACATATACAGTAATAATTTGACAGAAAGTAAGGTCAGTAAAATAATAAAAAGGAAAGAGAAATCAGTCATCATTCAACACAGTTATTATGTTCAAGGGAGTAGGAAGAAGTAAGGAACTTATCTAGTCCTACCCCGTGTTATGTGTTTATATCTAATATATCATTTTTATATCAATCAGAAAAGAAAGAAAGTAAGAAGAAAGAAGTCTCCATTAAGGCTCATGCTTTACCCTAAACCGTGATATTTTTACAACTTTTGGTTTGTATTGGGATTTTATACATACACACCCTGGCACTCTTGTGTCAATTTTCTCTTGTATTCATAATGGATATTTCCATAAGTTTCTCTATTTATCAACTTAGTTCTGATTTATCATTATATTTAATGTTTAGAATTTATCATTTTAACTGATTAATATAGGCTGTTTGTACTATTTTTTTGAATTTGTTTTTGAACTCAGCAAGCGATTTACTCATTTTCAGGTCCGTTTCGAAATGATTCCACAGATTAACACCTTTGATAGATACACTTCTTTGCTTGATATTTGTTCTTGTTTTGAGTTTTTTGAATAAGTTGGTACCTCTTAAATCATAGCTGCTTTCTCGAATTTCGAAAAACTTCAGAATGTTTTGGCAGAGCAGG
>NW_017806174.1:109311-109850 GCF_001891065.2 Hippocampus comes
GTTATCGATATGTGGCTTCCAACATAGTTTTGAGTCTATTACTAATCCGAGAAACTTGGTTTCATACGCTCTTTCTATCTCAATTGAGTTTACCATAATTTTAACTTGGTGTTTGATCGGTCTTGTGCCAAAAACAATTAACTTCGATGTTTTCAGGCTAAGTGACAATTTATTTCTGTCAAACCAGTTTTTTAATTTGTTTAATTCGTTTTCTACGGTTGTCAGGAGCTGTTTCAGATTTATCCAGAACAGTAGAAAGTTGTATCATCAGCAAATAGGACACATTTAAATTGTTTTGAGACCTTGCAGATATCATTTATATATATGATGAATAATTTTGGACCAAGCACTGACCCCTGAAGGAACTCCATGAATGATTTTCAGTTTCTTCGTTTTTTTTTTATTGTTGAGCTGCACGTACTGATATCTGTTTTCTAAATAACTTTTTATCCATTTATAAGCTACACCTCAAATGCCATATCTTTCTAGTTTTTTCAATAATATACTGTGATCTATTGTGTCAAAGCTTTTTTTAGATC
>NW_017806174.1:109995-117031 GCF_001891065.2 Hippocampus comes
TTCCCTGAAGCCATATTGATTCTCACTTAACAGCTCATGTTTTTGTATAAAGCTATCAAGTCTGCGAGAAAATAGTTTTTCTAATATTTTTGAGAATTGTGGTAGTAGTGATATTGGTCTATAATTTGTAAACAAATGTCTTTCTCCACTTTTTTAAATTGGAATAACTTTAGCAATTTTCATTTTTGATGGAAAGATACCAGCTTTGAATGACAGGTTGCATATGTGCGTGAAAAGTCACACTACATATTCTATAATCCGTTTTATTATTGTCATATCAATATTAAAGCAATCAGTTGACTTTTTATTTTTAAAAGTTTTTACAATATTTGATACTTCTTGTTTTACAGCAGTAAGGAACATCGTGGAGGAGTTTTTTTCTACATATCTATCAATTTCAAACAAGTTTGTTGGATCAGGAATTTGTTTTGCTAGGTTACTGCCGATGTTGACAAAGTACTCATTAAATTCAGTTGCTATTTCTGCAGTTTTTTCCAGAATAGTATTTTTGCCTTTGATAAAATACTCGAGATAATCCACTTTTTTTAGGACTATTTCTGATTACTTGATTAAGTATTTTCCATATTTCTTGTGTGTTACTTTTATTTTGCTCTAATAGTGCATGATAATGATCTCTTTTACTGGTTCTTATAATATTTACGAGTTTATTTTTATAGGTCTTATATTTTTTTCTGCTTCTTAAGTTCTCAATTTTAAAAACAATTTATATAAATTGTTTTTCTTTTTACATGCGTTTTCTATGCCTTTCGTTATCCATGGCTTACTTGGGTCTTTATACTTTTTGGAGACTTTAGTTAATGGAAAATGTTTATCATATAAGGAGATTATGGTAGACTGAAATACTTCAAATGCTGTATTTGGGTCTTCGTTTGAGTCGACCTCGGTCCACTTTTGTTTTTCTAGGTCTTGCTTAAAAGCGTCGATGGAGCGTTGGGTTCTTAGTCTTAATTCTGATATGTCAGTTGTTGACTTTGTTTTTCTATCAAAATAATTATGAAAAACTGCAAAGACAGGTAGATGGTCACTTATATCATTAATGAGAAGTCCACTTTCCATTTTATGATCAGTCTTATTTATAAATATGTTATCTATTAATGTGGCCGTGTCAACTGTTATTCTGCTAGGTTTCAGGATTACTGGGAAAAGGCTGTTGCTGTACATAGTATTTATGAAGTCAGTTGTTTTTTTGTGTCCATTTGGGTTTAATAAGTCAATGTTAAAGTCACCACATATTATTCGTGTTTTCTTATCGTTGTAGTAGCTGAGCATATCTGTTAGTTTTTTATTGAATGTGTCAATAACAATCAGTCTCCAACAACACCAGAAAAAGTCGCCAGATTGTCACATGTCACTTTTTTGAAAAAAAGAGTTGCTCGAGAGGGTCTTAATACTCACTAAATATAGCGTCAAAGTTGCTAAGTTGGCAACACTAACTTCCTGTCATGACATTTAAAAAAAAAAAAACTTTTCCCGACACACCTAGCGGTCGACTCGGGATCAGTCCGCGGTCGAACTTGCTGTACATAGTATTTATAAAGTCCTTTTTTTTTTTTTTTGTCCATTTGGGTTTGATAAGTCAATGTTAAAGTCACCACACATTTGTGTTTTCTTATCGTTGTAGTAGCTGAGCATATCTGTTAGTTTTTTATTGAATGTGTCAATACATGATCCTGGTGTCCTATCGATGCAACTTATGATATTTGATGCCTTGTAACCCTTGTGCTACAATTTCTACGATGTTTGTAACACATGGGTTACCCCATATGTTACAATTACTACAATTTTTGTAGATTTTTGCGTATTGTCATCTTTAAATCAAAGACACAGCATAAAAAGTGTGTGATATGAAATATTCCAATTCATGTTTTATTTATATAGATTTATATTTATGTTTTGGTCATAGCACAATACCGCTTTTATTGTCCATAGAGGGCAAAAATACAAAGAAAAAAATAAGAACTATATGTGTATGTATAGCACTGATGCCACTGAACATGTCGAGTGGTTGAAAGTGAAATAAATATTCAGGAATAATACTTTTACAATTTTTGTAAAATTGTATGTTGCGTTATATAAACTTATTTAGATCGACTGCAGCACATGGTTAATTATGTATTTCAATAGTTCGACATTCCATTAGGTTTTCTATTGTGCTTGTCAAGCTCTCGATTTTACTGCATTTAAGTGCTTTTTCTACATATATTGCAACCCCCCCTCCTTTTTTGTTTTCCCTATTAGTTGCAAACATTTCATAACCTTCTATTTCCATTTCACTTGTTTTATCATTGGCAAGCCAAGTTTCTGATATGGCAATTATTTTAAATTTCTTGAATTTAGTCAGGTATTCTTCAGCTTGACGACATCCCTTACTGGCAGTGTCCACCAGTGATTTACGGGGTTGCTGCCACGACAGGCACCAACCACCTTACAGCCACAATTCCAATTAGCTGCCTCAACAATAGAGGTGCGGAACATGGTCCACTTGGACTCAATGTCCCCCGCCTCCCTTGGGATGTGGGAAAAGCTCTCCCGGAGGTGGGAGTTGAAACTCTTTCTGTCAACAAACCCTCACAATATGTTTGGGTCTGCCAGGTCAGACCGGCATCTTCCCCCACCATCGGAGCCAACTCACCACCAGGTGGTGATCAGTTGACAGCTCCGCCCTCTCTTCACCTGAGTGTCCAAAACATGCGGCCGCAAATCTGATGATATGACCACAGAGTCATCATCAGCCAAAGATGTACTGGTGCCAAGTCCACATATGGACACCCGTATGTTTGAACATGGTGTTCATTTTGGACAATCCGTGATGAGCACAGAAGTCCAACAACAAAACACCACTTGAGTTCTGATCGGGGGGACTGTACCTCCCAATCATGGCCCTCCAGGTCTCACGGTCATGGCCCACATGAACATTGAAATCCCCCAGCAGAACTAGGGAGTCCCCAGCTGGAGAACTCTCCAGCTCCAAAAAGGGTGGGTACGCTAAACTGCTGTTTGATGCATAGGTACAAAAAACAGTCAGGAAACGCCCCCCGCACCTGATGGCAGAGCGGGGGCAACCGTCTCGTCCACCAGTGTGAACCCGAATGTACAAGCACTGAGCCGGGGGCAAGACTACGCCCACACCCGCTCTACTCCTCTCACCGTGGGCAACTCCAGAGTGGAAGAGAGTCCAACCCTTCTCGAGAGAACTGGTACCAGAGCCCAGGCTGTGTCTGGAGGCAAGTCCGACTATATGCAGTTGGTGTTTCTCTGCCCCGCACACCAGCTCTGATTCCTTCACTGCAAGAGAGCTGACATTCCACGTCCCTAGAGCTAGCTGCTTTAGCCAAGGATCGCCTTTGGCTGCCGCCTAGCCCACATTGCACCCGATCCCTTTCGCCCCTCCTGTCGGTGATGAACCAATGGAAAGGAGGACCCACATTGCCTCTTCAGGCTGAGCCAGCTAGCCCCGCCTCCAGACCTGGCTCCAGAGAAGGGCCCCGGTTGTCACGTTGCGAGCAAAGCGGAAAGGAACATGCTTCATTCGCAACAAAATTGAAATATAGGATTCCCGAAACAGCAGACACCAACAAGAACTCCGTACGAAAATAATATTTATTAACAAAAACCGCATCGCCGAAAATAGACAACAGAAAACGCTGGTCAAACGAGTCCCAATAACAAAAAACGCTCGCACAAAAGGCAAGGAAGAAAAATAAACTCGAATACGATTACACACGAAGAAAAGACTTCACCAAAAAGAGTCGACGAATCTAACTAGCGCACTAAGACTAATACGAGAGGGAAAAGACCGACACACGGGCAAAGCAGTGGCACGGCAAGCAATTCTCCGGCAAGTAAGAGTCAGACAGACAGCCCTAATAAAGCAGGTGCTTAATGACAAATAGGTAGCAGGTGTGCAGCCAGCCAGAATGCATCGCCTGCCACCTGCTGTCGAAAACGGGACATGACACCGGTGACCTGCGTCCAGGCAAGGGAACTCGAGGTCCATATATTTGACTCATCATAATGGGTCTGCTTTGTCTGGTCCTTCACCTCAGACCTATTTTCCATGGGTGACCCTGCCAGGGGCATAAAGCAGCAGACAACTTAGCTCCTTGGATCATCGGGAAACACAAACCCCTCCACCACGATTGTCACGTTGCGAGGTGGTGGTGGACCCCAAAAAGCAGGCAAGAGGGAGGAGCAGGTTGTACTTGACAAAGTGTATTGAAACAGAGAAAACTAAATCCAAAACAAACATAGTCCACAGGAGCAAACAAAAATCACAACTGAAGCTCGAACAGAACTGTGACCAAAACAAACCTGACAGCAGCAGACAAACGGCAACAAACAAACATGACAGTAGCAAAGAGCAACAATGACCCGACAATAAGTGGTCGGGCTGGGAGTCCTTTTAAAGCACTAATTACCTAATGACCAACAGCTGTGCAGCTGCAGGGGAAGCCCTCCAGTGCCACCTGTTGGTCCCAAACCGAATCATGACAGTACCCCTCCCTCAAGGGACGGATCCCAGACGTCCCAAAGTTGTCCAGAAGGCTTGCCTCGCCGGGGAACGGGAACTAAAAGCGATGGCGACCTTCGCCTCGCCGGAGAACAAGAACAAAAGCGACGGCGACCTTCGCCTCGCCGGAGAACAGGAACAAAAGCGACGGCGACCTTCGCCTCGCCAGGGAACAGGAACAAAAGCGACGGCAATCCTTCGCCTCGCCAGGGAACAGGAACAAAAGCGACGGCAATCCTTTGGCTGGGCGTGGCCTGACGTGGACGGAGCTCGACGTAACGGGGGACATGGCACAGCCGGACGTGAACAGGGGCTCCGCCTGGCGTGGGTGTGGATCTGGCACTGGGTCGTCTGAGGAGGATGGAATTGGAACCAGTCCTTTGTACCTGCGGGGTCCAGTTGGTCGGGTCATTCTGTCACGTTTGCGAGGTGGTGGTGGACCCCAAAAAGCAGGCAAGAGGGAGGAGCAGGTTGTACTTGAAAGCTTGTATTAAAACTCAAAACTAAATCCAAAACAAACAAGGTCCAAAGTAGCAAACAAAAATCACAACTGAAGCTAGAACAGAACTGTGACCAAAACATGACTGAAACAAACCTGACAGCAGCAGACAAATGGCAACAAACAAACATGACAGCAGCAAAGAGCAACAATGACCCGACAATGAGTGGTCGGGCTGGGAGTCCTTTTAAAGCACGAATTACCTAATGACCAACAAGGTGTGCAGCTGCAGGGGAAGCCCTCCAGTGCCACCTGTTGGTCCCAAACCGAATCATGACAACGATCAGGTTAAGCTTCACAGAGGGTTTTTTTGCCAAGATAAACTAGTTAATTACGGCCATTCAACTCACACATGTAAAATTCATGAAGTCTTCCTTGAAGAAAGAAGGAACATGAACCCTTTTGAGATGGAGTTGAGGAAAATTTTACATTGTGTTGAGGGACTGGCAGATGATTGGGTTGAAACAGCAACATTGATTAGGTCGGTAATTCGGGAAGGCACTTGCTGTATCCTCTGGGCAGACAAAATAATCTCGAATTGTTGGTCGAAAGAGGAGAATGAGGAAAGTGTACAGAAAAAGAGGTTGGCAAAGAGATGGGATGGTGAGAAAACTGAAGGGAGCAGATTGGAAATACAAGGAGAGGACAGGGCATGTGGACAGGACCAAAAAAGGAAATGCATGATGAGTTGTACAAGAGCTTGGACACAAAAAAGGAGAAAAGTGCCTGTACAGATTGGTGAGGCAGAGGGATGGAGTTAGGGAGAAAATGAGACTAGAAAACGGGACAGAGATAGATGCGGTAGGGTTGAATTGTCGTTGGGCGTGATGAGGATGGATCAGGAATGAGTTCATCAGAGGGACAGCACAGACTGGATGGGTTGGAGATAAAGCTCGAGAGGTCAGACTACGATGGTTTGGGCATTCATGAGATTCAACACGTTCAGATGATTGAACTTAGAGTAGAAGAAGAGGACAGTAGAGATAGAACAGGATCACGGTGACAGCTTAATAGTCTTGAACCAAAAGGGGAAAAACAGAACTTTAGTTTTTTTATATTTTATAATTACTATGAAAATATCATAATTTTCTATAATTGCTGATGGCAAATACTTGATGTCTCTTTTGAATTAAGTTCAAGTTACCGATACAAAATTCCTTGACATAGTGTGACATACAGGAGACTTTAGTTGCCGAAATTAGAGCTCAAGCCCTGAATGTGAAAACTGCTGATGATATGTCTGTTTGTGAATAATCAACATTGAACAGAGCACAGAGTGTTTCTCTTTGACCTATCCCTCCCAACACCTCCCCCAGCTAGCTGGCAGGTCTCCATCCCCCAAATTAAGTGTGTGTGTGTGTGTGTGTGTGTGTGTGTGTGTGTGTGTGTGTGTGTGTGTGTGTGTGTGTGTGTGTGTGTGTGTGTGTGTGAGGGATAGGGAGGGGTTGGGGGCATGAATGGGATAGTGTTTTTCCCAGGGACATGACTGCAGAGGGTTTCTCCTGAGTGACACGCATGGTCTTTCATGCACTGCTTTTCCACATTTCCCACTCATTTTCTTTGTAACTCTGCTATGAATGCAGGCCTGTATTATGTACATACACACACAGGCATCCAGACTTAAAAAGCCCTCTATAAAATGTCTCACTGCAATGATTCAACTGAAGTATTAACATAATAATAATAATGATAATTACATGATTAACTTTGTTCAAAATACACTGTGACCTTTTATTTGATGGATTATGAAGACGATGTTGACAGTTGTCCGCGAACAGCATATACGAGTCTCAACCGGACCGTGACACACGAAAAAAAGGTGGGGGACCACCGTTTTAGAGGACGTTTTCTGAGTTAGAGGACACTTTATACACCGTATATATATATATATATATATATATATATATATATATAAAAATCCTCGTCTCACCCCTCGGGTGGTGTCCATCCCCCATTCAGCTCGGGTCCTCTACCAGAGGCCAGGAAGCTTGAGGGTTCTGCGCAGT
>NW_017806174.1:120341-123544 GCF_001891065.2 Hippocampus comes
ATATATATATATATATATATATATACACACACACACACACACACACACACACACACACACACGCTATAAAACTCTTAGTTTGTTTGACCACAAATCTGAAATCAAGGATGAGATTATTTGTTTCCCCCCAATCAATAAACCTTTACTTCTCTGTCAATATCAAAATACTGATTGAACAAACACTATTCTGTAACGACAAGGGGACGTGATGTGGTCGCATGTGTCTAGTTGGCCAGAAGGTGTCTGCAAATCGCCAGTGTTTACTTTCATTTGTTTGAAACCGGCAACTATGGTGCCTTCACCGACTGTTGGAAGTCGTAAAATTTCACCCTAGCTTCGCTTGTATTGCGACGCCTTGAGTTCAAAGAAAGGATAGGAAAGACTTAGCAATTAGGATAATTTCACAACACGGTCACAAGTAAGGTATAATTGGTAACAATGCGTAGATTGCATTGTAAATTGAGCCTAGAACAACGTTTTACAAAGAACAAGTAGCACTGAATGCAGCGAGATCTGCGCCCCCCCCTACGCAAAAAGAAAAAAACCTCTAGCCTTCAGAAAAGCTAGAGGCGCTGTTTACAGCTTGAAACCGCTCACTTGCTGCGTGCGGACTGGACTCCATGTGGGGGGCAACTCACCATCTCAACCGAGATGATGTGGAACTTACACTCATGTTTAATTTTATGAGCAAGTGAAGCTGCACCTCCCCCCGACGGGTATTTGCGTGTACTGTGCTACCGACAATTGGATTGTTGGGAAGCACTCTGCAAGTCCAAACTGGTCGAGAGTGGAATATCTGAACTCCAACTTAGATGGATAACGTTCACTGACCCTCCTCTGAGCACCGGCTTCGGATAGGTTGGATCATCTTATTCGGGAAAACGGCCAACTCCACAGTACCACACCGAGGAGTAGGAACATATTATTTGGAGAGGTGGGGGGCATAGTTGTACACGTAAAGGTGAGTGCCAGTGAACTAACTTTGAGGTCCGCCTCTCGCTCAAAACCGAGTTCCGACGTGCATGTATGTTTAATGATATCGCTGTACGTAAGTGTCATGTTGTGACTAATACCCTCGCGCAAATTTGATTCTTTTAAATACAGCATCCTGAAACGTTTACCTGCGTAGCGCTAATCAAACTTTGAATCATGGAAATGTGGCGTTTAAAGACTCTCCCTAACGCCGTATAAAGGTCTGTCGAGTCTTGCTAACGCCAAGTTAGCCTGCGGGAGCGAAAAAAATTGCCAGAGCTGCTTTTTGAAGTCGGCTAAGTTTACTCACCTACCCCATCGGCGACGTCGCCCCAGGCCAGCTTGACTCTGTTCATCACACTAAAATGTAACAACTACATAATGTGTTTCAAAATCTATATGCAATTGCAATGACATAATTAGTTATCAACTCATAGGATTTTTCGTGACTTGTCCGGATTTCTGTTTTACATATGCATGGAACCCCGTCTAAATTCTTCAAAAGTAACAAATAACTCAGTAAATAATGGTTGTGATCATTGCAATGCGGTCATTGATGTGGCGTGAAGGGTAGGCTACAGCACTTTTGATTCATGTTTGTGCATAGTCTCTTGAAAGTTCCCACTGTAGTGGGAGTGTACAGGTGCTATAAATCTCAGGAGTATCACCTACTCACTGTGCAGTGTCTTCCTAAAACCTCAGCCATCTGTTACCATGGCCTCCCTAATGGAATTGGTGGCTTAGCATAAACCTGGAAATGAGATGGAATATCCCCTCAGTAGTGATCATTTCGTATTCTGTTTGGGAAACTTTAATTTGTGTCCACATCTGGCCCCCCTGAAACTTGTCTTTGGATCAGTCGTGCGTTATAATATATATAAATATATAAATTGCAGATAGTGGATAAAAACTGATATAACTGCATTTCATATCTATTATAGTTTCTAGTTTAAGTTTATGGACAATGTGTACTTTAATCTGAAATAATACATGAAGAGATGCTTGCACCAAATTTAGCAGAAAGATCATTTCAGTCTGGAGTCAACCTGTCATTCGATATCCCCTGTTGCTACTGGGGGAATGCTGTACAATTCCTGGCAAAAATTATGAACTCGCCAGCATTAGTGGATGTTCATTCAGTTTGTTTACATTTGTAGTGGAGGAAAAAGCAGATGACAGACATGACACAAAACTAAAGTCATTCAAAATGACAACTTTCCATCTTTAAGCATGAAATCAAGAAAAAAAAAAGTGGTATTTACTAATAGTTACTTGTTGTGATTAAGCAGAGGGGCAAAATATGGAATCACCCAGTTATCCAGAGATGAAAGTCCTGCGGATTTTCCCGGAATTCCGGGTTTTTCAAATTTTTATGAAAATTTCTCCAGAGAATTGAGGAAAATTTGCATAAAATTAATCTGGATATTAGTTGACAACATTGAACGAAGACGCATTTGAGTTCGTTGTATTGCTTTCACGAGCGTAGCCATATTGAGGCACTAACGCTAGTAACAGTAAAGAGATTTTTGTTTGTGTAATAATGACAGAAGGCATGATGGCGTTTGACTAATGGTTTAGTAGAACAAATTTTTTTTTTTTTAATCATCTTTATTGAACAAGTCAGAATACAATTCTCAGTAAACGGAAAACAAAACGAACATGTTATTAATACATACATATATTACAAACGTTTGAACAAAACGGGGGATTTTTAGACAAACATTTCAAATAAGGAGCATATAGCCAGTCTTAACAGCTTTCTTGTTTTTGGAATCCAGAATAGAACTCAGGTACTGCTTTATTTCTGCTTCAAAAATTAAGAAAAGAGGTTTTGAATTATTCCATCTGGATTTGTGGATATGGAACTTAGCGAGAATGATTATAAAATTTATAATTAAGGTTTGTTTAGTGTTTTTTTCCTTACCTTTGTAGAACCCAAATAGTACATTTTTCCAGGATAGCATAAAGTCAGAGTCAATGTGTTCAATAATAAATCTGGATACAACTTTCCAAAATGTGTTGGTATACTGGCATTGCCAGAACAAGTGAACCATTGTTTCAGGGTACATTCCACAAAATGAACACTCAACAGGGATGTCCTTCTTGAACCTAAGAAGAAAATGCTTGGTGGGATAGTATTTGTGTATCATTTTAAAAGAGATTTCCCTTACTTTATTAGTCAGGAGGTATTTGTATGGGAGAGACCAGATTTTTCCCCAGTGTAGATTATC
>NW_017806174.1:123769-126338 GCF_001891065.2 Hippocampus comes
TGAGGGGAAAAATTATGTTTATATATCAAGGACCAAGCCAAAAGTATTTGTTAGTGGAAATTGGATCAAGCCAAGGGAGTTTTTTTCTATTTTGTAGTCACATAAAAGTACAAAGTTAAGACCACCAAGTTGAGAAAATATGTAGTTAGGTATAAAGTTCCAAATCGATGAGGGATTACCCAAAAATTGTTTGATCCAATTGATTTTAAACGTATTATTGAGGGTAGAGAAGTCCAGGAAGTTCAATCCACCAGTTTCGTAGGTATTCATGTACAACGACCTTTTCACATAGTGAGTCTTGTTCCTCCACAAGAAGTCGAAAAGCATCTTATTGATATTCTTACAAATTTTCTCATTCACAGACAAAGCGATTGCTGCGTACGTAAGACGTGACAGTCCTTACGTTTTGGTTAGTAGCGTACGTCCTTTTAAAGAAAGATCTCTACCGAGCCACTGGTTAAGCTTAGTTTGGGTTTTGTTAATAATTGGGTCAAAATTTGCTGGACATCGCATGGCCTCATTTTTCATAATGGTAATCCCTAGATAGGTAACTTTTTCTTTAATTTGTTGCAGATCGAAGTCTCATTCCGGTCATGGATAGGGAACAGTTCGCACTTGTTGAGATTTAGGTGGAGACCAGAGGCCGCTGAGAACTGTTCGACCGTTTTAATCGCAGCAGAGACTTGGCTGGAGTTCTTTAGGAATAAGGTAGTGTCATCCGCAAGCTGACTAATCAGGATTTCTCTGCCCGCTATAGATATCCCTTGGATGGCACTTCTTCTGATATGACAGGTGAGGAGTTGCATACACAATAGAAACAGAAATGGAGAGGCCGGACAGCCTTGGCGCACTCCTCGATGTAGGGAGAATCTTGGAGAGGTGCCATTTCTCAGTTTGATGGAGCTATTGCCATTGGCATACATAGTCTTAACAATTTTACAAAAGAAATCACCAAATCCGAATTGCTCCATACAAGCGGACTATCGACTGCTGAGACGGGCTTCACTCGAGTGACGTTGCTACAGTACGTGCGTATTAATAATAATATGGAGCAGCTTCCGGACAAACGCAAATTGTCCGCCGTGTTTTGATCTCCTTTTGGAGAATAAGGTATTTATTATTAAAATCTCATTGTCTCACCAAGTGCCTCTCGGATTTTTGACATGTTTATTCCATTGTGTGTGTTCTCCACAGCAGGGGAAATAGCATGCAAGAAACGCAACAGACTGAAATTCGAAACACTGGAGCATCTTATTTTTCTAAATAAAAATTTGTGAATACAAAGCCCACAAGCATCCTCATTCACATGATTTTCACATTATTGAAACACATTGAATGATACAATATGAATGCATGGATGTGAATGATATTGTCAAGGGGGTTTTGGTATTAAAGTAATCGATCCCTGTGTGAAAGAAGGGGGAAGACAACCTTTCTCGATGCTTTCTAAAAAAACTTCAAGGAGAAATGGAGCAATGTCTTTTACGAAGGTTTTATAAAACTCTGCTGTGAGGCCATCAACTCCGGGTGATTTGTTCGCTTTGAGGTGTTCAATAGCAAAAACTACTTCTTCTAAATTAATTATTCCTATCACACAAGTCTTTGTCGCTTTGAGTTATCTGTGTGGCATTGCTAATAGAATTTAGAAAAGAGGTTGCCGAGTGTTCACAGGAGTTGGACCGATAAAGGTTACTGTAAAATTTAAAACAGAAATTGGCTATGTTTTTTGGGTCGTCAGTTATGATGCCATTAACATTAAGTTGCTGTATCAAGTTGATTTTTCGATGGTGTTTTTCTAGATTAAAGAAATACGATGAATTTTGTTCGCCTTCCTCGATCCATCTTTTCCTTGATCTTACAAACGCTCCCTTAGCTTTGTTAAGATATACTTCATTTAGTTTAGCCTGTTCTGAGCTTAGTAGAAGTCTGTCTTCATCTGACATGTTATCAGGGTTTTTTAGGGATAAGTCGATTATTTTAGAGACTATCGTGTCTTCTTCTAATCGACGCGCTTTAGCTAAATTACTGCCATATTTCCTAAGGTACTGACAAGTCTCAAATTTAAATAGTTCCCAGTTGCTACGAAAAGAATTGTCAACTTTTGCTTTGTTCCAAAACTTTTTAAGAAGGCAGTAGGAGAGTTTGAGTGTAAAGGGATGGAGATGAGGACCGCATTATGGTCAGTTAAAGGTATTGTAATGATCTCAACCGAAACTGGATTGATGTTAAGATTTTGAGATATGAGCCACAAGTCGAAACGTGACCTCCTGGTGGCATCTCTATTAGTCCAGGTGAACTCTTTTTTTGTTTGGGTTATTGCTCCTCTCTATATCAATCAAATTAAATATCTGCATAAATACCTTCAGGGTCTTATTTAGAGAAGATTGATTACGAGGAGGCCAACAGTCCATGTTATGGTGCAATATCGTATTGAAGTCACCGCCTATAACTAGACTGGAATTTGGGAATTTAGCAAGTGAATGTTGAATATGTTTTTCTAATTCTTCAAAAAGGTTATTATTTTCGTAATTTGAGTTGTACCCATATATGTTAACCATTATTATATTGA
>NW_017806174.1:126484-126904 GCF_001891065.2 Hippocampus comes
TCCATGTGCCAACCATAAATCGTTACCCCATTGAGCTTTCCATAACCGCAAATCGTTAGTGATCGAGTGGGATTCCTGAAGAAAACAAAAATCATTTCTGTGCTGCTTAGCAAACAAAAAAATTGCTTTACGCTTCACAATGTTTCTTAACCCCCTGGCATTGAGAGTAATAATAGATAAAGACATATTAATAATGACAAACACACACTTAGAAGTATAACTGGGTGATCGTGTACTAAAACACTAGCCCTACTATTTGGGGCTGTACCGTTCGAACATCTATTTTAAACAAATTAGTGGAACACAACGTTAAGGGGAACAAAAAGGTATACATTTTCTGTCAGTGGTTTCGTTAACAGTTGTTCAATTCTAATAAGACATTATTACTGCAATAAACCAAACTAGCAGTACTGTGTTGGG
>NW_017806174.1:126999-135674 GCF_001891065.2 Hippocampus comes
TTTTTTTTTTTTTTT
Source organism: Hippocampus comes (assembly GCF_001891065.2). Taxonomy (NCBI): domain Eukaryota; kingdom Metazoa; phylum Chordata; class Actinopteri; order Syngnathiformes; family Syngnathidae; genus Hippocampus; species Hippocampus comes. The sequence continues at coordinate 127,015 of NW_017806174.1, forward strand.
AACTAATTAAAGTAATATTTAGCTCAATTCCTCAGTGGAGTACATAAGAGGTCCTCAGGTGAACCTGGAGAAGGATTCAGTTTCCTTAAATATTAGGATGTATGAATTACCAACGTCAGTTGCCCATCAGCCGAGGTTGGAGAGGAGGTATTAAGCCATAGGAAGCAGTTCGGTCCCGTTGGCAAAGGCTCGATCACCGATGTAGTACGCCGTTTTTCCTTCCTCGCGCGCCTTCGCCACCAGCGGCCAGAGTAGCTTTCTTCTCTCCCTTGTAGATGGTGACAAATCCTCAGCGAAGCGCATGTTGTTGCTTTGAAGAAAACTGGATTTTTTTGCAGCCTTCCAGATAGCGTCTCGGAAGATTTGCGATGTGAATTGGAGAATGACCCCTCGAGGCTTGGATGCATCATTTTTCAGCTGTCCCAGTCGATGTACAGTGTCAATGGCGTGAAGAAATTTGTCTTTTCTCCCTCCGGGCAGGACCGCTTGGCATATCGAGATGACTTCCTCACGGACATTTTGGTTTTTCTTTTCAGCTACACCATAGAGTCGTAGATTCCAGCGCCGTGAGTAGTTTTCAAGTTCAGTGAGACGCCCCTCCATCATGCTCACTTTCTTTTCCGTAAGTCCAACGCGGTCGTCGACCTGTTTTAGACTTGCTTTTACATCTCTTAATTCGGCGCAGGCAATATTCAATGTTTTCGTGAGGTTTTCTATTTCCGTTGTCATGTCCTTCGTCATTTTACTGATATCTGTCTTCATCGTATCAAATCTGGTGTTAAACAGCGTTGATAATTGTTGCAATATGGTCGCGCTCTCTCCTTCGGTCGTGCGAGATTGCTTACTTTTCTTCGACGCCGGTGGCTTGGACGGCGAGACGGGCAATGCGGGAAAGTCAGTTTCCACAACCGCGAGGACAGGTTGGTTTTGCAGGCAGTAGGCGTGCGCGCCATCTACGAGCACATTCTCAGGTGCGGACTTCAGCTCCATTTTGTCAATGCTGCCGATAATGCTGCTAGCTTAGCACGAGTCGAGGCAACGTCCAAGAAAGAGAACTAGGACTGCGCGAAGGACAAGCTACCGTGAGTGCAGCAAAGTCAAGAGGAAAAAAAAAATGTATAAATTTTTGTGTTTGTACACACACACACACACACACACACACATTTATTTATTTTTTTCCGGAATTTTCAGAAAAGTCCACTTTCATCTCTGGTTATCTTAGGCAAACTTGGTATTTCCTTCCACTGCTATGCGGACGACTGTCAGATTTATGTCCCACTTTAAGTCCACTTTTAACCTCTCTGGAGGAAATCAAGACCTGGATGGCACCAAATTTCTTAAATTTCAATGAAAAGAAGACCCAAGTGATGGTGTTTGGTCCCAGTGGCCCTTGTACATCCCATCTTGCGGACTTGGGCTCCCTGGCTCCTTATCTTAAGCCAAAAGTCTTGAACTTGACAGTGATTTTAAATTGGACCGGCAAATTGGTGCCGTTGTTAAATCCAGCTTCTTTCATTTTAGGCAGCTGGCTAAAGCCCTTTCTCAGGGAGCCTTTGAAACATTAATTCATGCCTTCGTCACATTTCGGCCAGATTACTGGAACGCACTTTACTTAGGAGTCAGCCAATCCTCCACGAACTGTTTCCAGTTGGTCCAGAATGCTACTGCTCACCTCTTGACTGGTACTCGTAACAGGGGGCACATAACTACTCTGGCATCCCTTCATGGGCTCTCTATACAAAATTCCCAATTTATCTTTAAATTTCTTCAAGAAATCAATATTAAATCCGTCTGGACCTGGAGCACTATTTCTTTGCATATTGTTGATGGCTGCCGTTATTTCCGACACAGTCAGTGGTGAATTAAGATTTCCAGTATCGTCTGATTTAATAGATGATGAAATGATTTAATGTGAAAATGACTCTATCATTGTAGTCATATAAGGTTTTGGAATTATGAAATGAACAAAAATATGTAATAAATAGGAATTGGATCGGTGTGTTTGCCCCTGTTTGAGTCTTTGATATGGGGGAATGACAGTCGAAGCTGCCTGACGACGTAGGCACGGAGCCGACCTGCTTGATTACCAAGCTCATAGTATGCTATCTCAAAAGAGCATGTACTGCATCTGTGGTCATAGTCGGCTCAAATTCAGTTTCAAGAATCATGCTTCTTTTGATAACGTTGGATGATAGAGAAAAAGGCAATTTGCTCATCTATATTTTAGATTTTGTCGGTCAAGTCCTGTTTTTTAAATTAAAAACTTGTTTCGAATGAGAGAAGGAAATTATTTGCCCACGTAAGTAGGCTTTTATTAATTCCCACAAAAGTGAGTGGGAGATTGGATCAGACATTGAATGCGATAAAATTCTCAATTTTGTCCCATATAAATGTATTAAAACCATTCATCTGAAGGAGCAAAGAATTGAATCTCCAACGGGGAGAATGTCGAATATATTTTAATATTCAATGAAACAGGGGCATGATCTGAATCAACAATGTCCTGATAATTCATAGAAATCACTTTACCACATTCAAATCACCAGCAAATGCCAGCATGGAGGCATTTGATCACGGAAGTCTTTTTAACAATTTGCTCATGAATATTGAGGTGTCAAAATTGGGGGCGTAAATATTGACCAATAAATCCGGAGTATGATATGGTAACCTTGAGACAATAACATATCTGCCATCTTTGTCAGAAATCACATTTAAGCCTTTATTACCAGATATTTTCAATTATATTTATTTGGCCACTGGATATTTTTGTTTGACTTAATTTTTTTACATTTTATAAAACTTGTATTTCATAAAATATATATTTCATAAATGAATAGAGAAAACCTCCATGAAAATGGATTAAATGTAATTTTACGGAAAAATATTCTATTGAGATACCCATGCATCCATTTTCCGATCTGCTGTATCCTCACAAGGGTCGCGGGCATGCTGGAGCCTATCCCAGCTGTCTTCGGGCAGTGGGGGTGGGGGACACCCTGAACCGGTTGTTAGCCAATTGCAGTCTATTGAGTTATATATGTGATTATCGGGATATAAAATTACCTATAGTGCGATATAAGCATTTTGTCCATATCACACGCTTGTAGGTGAATTTTTATAACATTCATCAGGTGCCTCAATTTCCAGTGTTGAAGTGATCATCATTCAGAGTTAGTAAACAATGGTAAATGGTGACACAAAATAAAGACTTAAATCTGGGGTGTAGTTCATCATGTTATTCGTACACGATGATGTTATGTCTTTGAGATTTCGAAAGACACTTGACCCAGCGTTGAAATGTTGTTCGCATGGTTTGTATATTTTTACCATAACACACTGAACCTCTATATGTTTGGAGTGGAGATGAACTCAAAATATTTGAAAATAATCAAACTGTAGCTCAGTATTAAGATGAGATTTCTTGTTTCCATGAAATTATAATGCTCACTTATTTGGGGGGGGGGGTTGTCTATTAGCGTAATGAGCTGCTGGAAACATTTGGTAATTGAACGTTTCATCCTTGCCCAACTTACAAACAAACACAGGTTTGCTTTAACAAACGCCATGACTTGCTTTGTATCCACTATGACATTCATATTGACAGTGTTGTAATGACCAAGTGAGGAGATGTCAAGGACGGACAAAGCTGGTCATGCTCTTCATCGCTGAAGTGTGGTAACACAGCTTCATGAGGGCGTAAAAGCTCGGTTATTCCTCTTTTGACACCTGTAAATCTGAATGAAAAAAATCCAGTATAATGCTGGTTTCCTGTAATAAATTGTGATTTTCAGGATTAGTGTTGTCTAGATACCAAAATTCTCACTTGGATACCAATCCTCTTTACATCCTTAATTTGTATTTAAACCCACGATCACAACTGAATTGGAAACTAATGAGCCTGGAATTTGCTGAAATTGATCTTGCTTCCAGGACAATGTTGTTGTGATGACTGTAATGTTCCTTTTTTTTAACAAAATACCATTTTCATTCTTTAACAAAGGAATACCAACAAATTTCGACACTCTACCGACAGTGAATCAAAAGGCTCACTTATGTTCTGGGCCTGCTTTCCTAAATTTGGCACAGTGCGGGTTCATTGCATGATTACTAATTTCATTAACAGAGCCGCGTGTGTGTGTGTGTGTGTGTGTGTGTGTGTGTGTGTGTGTGTGTGTGTGTGTGTGTGTGTGTGTGTTCCCAGAGTTTTTGCCTCCAATCCAGATACAACCGTATGAGCTCAAGTTGAAGATGATTATTGTTAGTATTCATTTTCAAGTTAATTTTGAAAGTGTGATATATAAATCAGGATGTATTGTATTGTAAACGTAAGCCTACATTGAAAGTACAGTGGTACCTCTACTTTCGAATGTCTCTTCATCCGAAATTTTCAAGTTACGAAACCCCTCAACAAGAAAATAAATGTCAAGATACGAAAGGTAATACAGTATTGGCTGCGACTCACAGCTCCGAGTTTTCCGAACGCAATACACTTATAGCTGCTCTGGCATTGGCTACGACCGAGCATCTTCCCAGCATCGCAATGGCTAAGCGGGACCTCTACCGCATATGTCTATGTGTGTAGATAGACAGCTATGTGTGGATGCGGCTTCCTCGTCATTCACCCCTCGGGCCACGAGGGGCTCCGATAGTTTTATGTAAATGTGAATCACACAGAAAAAGTCTTCATCAGTCCGGCGATTGCTCACGATGCAAATGTTTGCTTTGGACATTTTCAAAGGATTGTTAAAAGCCAACAAAAGCAGAGAGAACATGAACTAAAGAAGGCAAAGCATGATGAGGACGCAGTTAAAAACTAAATGACCATCATAGAGGTACCACTGTACAGGTACATTTATTGAGCAAGCCTCCTCTAATGGCATGTCATATGACTACTTCTTCTGGTGAGTCATCGCACCAGAGTGAGCAAAACTATGGCTAACGCAAATAACATTCAACATAAAGTCACCTCAGTATTCAATTTGGGGAAAAAGAAAATACCTTGAGGGCCTAAACATGAAAACTGATCAAACTTGAACAGACACCAGGCCCGGCCAAATAAATAGAGAGATAGATCGATAGATAATCTAATTCCAATGTGGCAGGGCCCTTCATATTTGCTCGCAGCTGTAGTTAATATTCAATAGTTCAAATGTGAATTTGTGAACTGAACTTTGAACTAGTACGCGTTGAACACCATCTGTGCAATTGCTGGAATTACATTGCCATCTTTCTAGAGTGCATTCAGTGCGAGAAATGAAGAGGTCGTGGTGAGGGAGGTAGATAAAGACAGTGGAGCTAAAGTTAAAGTTAAGAAAAAGATGGTGACTGGAAATTCTGGTTGTCTGATAGCTTTAGCGCATTACTGGTGATCAAAAAGTAAATTTAGAACCCCGTAAATAACACAAGGGCGGCCCGGTGGTCCAGTGGTTAGCACGTTGACCTCACAGTGCAGAGGTACTGTGGTTCAATTCCAGCTCCCGGTGTGGAGTTTGCATGTTCTCCCCGGGCCTGCGTGGGTTTTCTCCGGGTACTCTGGTTTCCTCCCACATCCCAAAAACATGCATGGCAGGCTGATTGAACACTCAAAATTGTCCCTTGGTGTGAGTGTGAGAGCGGATGGTTGTTCGTCTCCGTGTGCCTTACGATTGGCTGGCATCCGGTTCAGGGTGTCCCCCGCCAACTGCCCGAAGATGGCTGGGATAGGCTCCAGCACCCCCCGCGACCCTTGTGAGGATAAGTGAATAAATGAATTAATGAATGAATAAATAACACAAGGGGTCATACATTTTATTACCCCGCAGTTGAGTAGATAAAACAGCCCACCACTTTTTGTGCGTGTGTTTTATGAACCGCTAAACTTTACCTGCAGTATTTGTTGGATGTGCACAACACAAAAGTATCTTATGCGTAATTTTTCTGGTTGTGCAACAAATTATTTAGATCGAGGCTCAAGTATAGCAGGATAAAATTTTACATTTTAAATTAGTCAGAATTGCTTCAAAAGTGATCTGATCTTTTTCCTGTCTGTTGGAACGAGCATACTTTAGAGCAGGGGTCGGGAACCTTTTTGACAAAGAGAGCCATGAAAGCAAAATAATTGGAAATGTATTTCAGTGAGAGCCATATATATAAAAAAAAAAAAATCCTTGTCTCACCCCTCGGGTGGTGTCCACCCCTCATTCAGCTCGGGTCCTCTACCAGAGGCCAGGAAGCTTGAGGGTTCTGCGCAGTATCCTTGCTGTTCCCAGCACTGCACATTTCTGGACTGAGATGTCCGATGTTGTTCCCGGGATCTGTTGCAACCACTCATCTAGTTTGGGGGTCACTGCCCCGAGTGCTCCGACCACCACAGGCACGATTGTCACCTTTACCTTCCAGGCTCTCTCCAGCTCCTCTCTGAGCCCTTGGTATTTCTCGAGTTTCTCGTGTTCCTTCTTTCTGATGTTTCCATCACTTGGGACCGCTACATCCACTACAACGGCTTTCCTCTGCCCTTTATCTATGATCACGATATCTGGTTGGTTCGCCATTACCATCTTGTCAGTCTGGATCTGGAAGTCCCACAGGATCTTCGCTCTGTCATTCTCCACCACCTTCGGAGGTGTTCCCCATTTTGCCCTTGGGGTTTCCAGTCCATACTCCGCACAGATGTTTCGGTAGACTATGCCAGCCACCTGGTTATGGCGTTCCATGTAGGCTTTCCCTGCCAGCATCTTACACCCTGCAGTTATGTGTTGGATCGTCTCAGGTGCCTCTTTGCACAACCTACACCTTGGGTCTTGTCTGGTGTGGTATATCTGGGCCTCAATGGCTCTGGTGCTCAGGGCCTGCTCCTGAGCAATGTGATTTGCCATTCGCCTGCAATAACCTTTGAAAGGCAAAGACGACGAGCAGATCTGAGTTTGGCATCGCTGTGCCATAGATTCATGACTCGTTATTCAAGTGTTGGCCCAGTTTGTGGTTGCTAAATGGTTGCTCAACTCAAGAAAAATAGCTGAGTGGCAACAACGGACCAAAATCATGTTCAACAGCTGCCACTCTCAGAGGAGTTGAGGAATTAAACAGCTTGAATTGATTTTTGGAGAAACTCCAAAGCATTTCAGACCCAGAATTGTGTTGTGTTTGTGGAACCAACCACCACAACAAAAATCATCATAGTACAGCATACACTGAGAACGAGCCACGGAACGTGGCTTCCGTCAGACTGTTCACTCTCCCCCTCAGAGGGCTCGCTCGGCGGCCATGAGGCTACTGGGCATCATAATGGAGGACAAGAAGGGCCAGCACTCTGCCGTGGCCGCCTCAAAATGCATTGTTGCTGGCCACAATTCCACAACAGACTGCTGAATTTCACCCAGAATGAACAGAACAGAATAAAGAGACTCGGTGGCCAAATGGTGACCACATAGCGGGAATGAATCAATCACAGGAAAGATGTCTTCTTTACATTAAAGCAAACAGATATCGGAACAAAGCTTATTGACATGTTGAATATTAACGATAAAAAAACGCTCGCTCGAAATCATTTGTGACAAACGAAAATAGCTTGAAAAAGAGCATCTTGCTCGTTTCCAATCCAAATGATATTAAACACCTGTTTAAAAGGACATAACATGTTATTTTTTTAAATTTCAAAACGAAAAATAGTGGACCGGAACCTTGAAGAAATTGTCTTTATTTTTATGGCCCAAAATTTCCTTAGTAACTGAAAATAAGCAAATTAAGCAGGCATGAAACTGGGTCAGGGGTGGAAAAGCTGAGTGGAATATGACCAATTTGGGGGGACCCTCAGAAGCAGATTTAGAATGTTTTACACACACATATATATATATATATATATACAGTGAAACTCCTCTAGAACGAAACCTACATGGGCGAAAATACCCCCTTATATGAAAAAATTACACAATTCCCATTCTGCTGCCCCCCATATGAAAAACCCCCCTGTTGCGTTATACGAAATCATTTTCTCTGCTCGCGAACACATTCACTACAACGAAGTCTTATCCAACAGCGACCTCTACTGCTTCGTTCGAAAAAACGCAACAGCAACTACCACACTGGTTTACATCGTGAACGATGTTTCCTGGACTCAACATATTCATAGCTGCTCTGCCATTGGCTTACCGAGCATCATTCTCTCTCATAAGCGCTCCAGTTAATGTAAGGTTTTTAGCCTTCGAGAGCTAACTAAGGCCATCGAGGACTACGAAGCGTCCCGTTGCTGTTTTTAGCATGATAACAAGTAAAGCATTCGAGGAAACGTTCGTTTATTTGAATGTCCGTTGAGCCACGGGACGCTTCGTAGTCCTCGATGGCCATAGTTAGCTCTCGAAGGCAAAAAAACCTTCCTCTAACTGGAGCGCTAATAGCATTAGCGCTAGCGCTAATGAAGCGCTCTAGTTAGCGTAAGTTAGCTCTCGAAAGCTAAAAACCTATGGCCATCAAGGACGACGAAGCGTCCTGTGGCTCAACAGACATTCAAATAAACGACCGTTTCCTTGAATGCTTTACTTGTTATCATGCTAAAAACAGCCACGGGACGCTTCGTAGTCCTCGATGGCCTTAGTTAGCTCTCGAAGGCTAAAAACCTTACGCTAACTGGAGCGCTTTATTAGCTTTGAGCTTTATTAGCGCTCCAGCTAGCGTAAGGTTTTTAG
>NW_017806174.1:136145-138967 GCF_001891065.2 Hippocampus comes
GTGTATATATATATATATATTTATATATATATATATCCACACACACACACAAACTGTATTTTAAAAATAAATTCCACAAAATGTCAGTACAATACACCTCTGAATGTATTCTTTTCGACAATTTTGTTTTAATACTCACCATTACTGTGAATGGTTTTCCGTTCCTCACGATTGCGAAAGATCCAGCAAAACTAGCGGGATTATAGTCAGCTTGTCGGGTCCATACGCGGAGTTGCTGCTAGTGGCTAGCTTGGACCCTGCTCAGTAGCTTGCACGCTTGCTTTCTGCTCTCTCTCGTAGTGTGTTTTGATGCGAACGTAGCATGCCGCTTTACATTCGACCGTTTCATCGATGGTATTTTGTCATTGCAAATTAGACACACTGCAGAACTTGTTCCCTCCACAAAGGCGAATCCTTCGGTCCATTCGTCCTGAAGTGTACCATACTTGTCATCTTTTTTTTCTTTTCGCCATCTTATTCGTCGAAGGATTAGCTTTGAGCTAATGACTGAGCGGGCTGATTCAAAAGGGGGCGTTTAACTGTTGCCATGGCAACAGCCGAAGTAGGCCAGTATCATCCAATTAAAATTGCCCCTGCCAACTGCAGGACACAACCAGTGAAAAAAGTTGATGGATGTATTAAACAAGTGAGAATATTTTGTTTTATCTGCGAGACAGATGCAATCATCAAAAGAGCCATATATGGCTCACGAGCCATAGGTTCCCGACCCCTGCTTGAGAGCTTCCCTTTTATGCTATTGTGGTAAAAGTCTGCGGAGGGAATATTTTCTGCAACCATTCATTGTCTGTTGAAGTGGGCCATTCGACAAAATGACATCAAAATAGCTCCTATAGTATTTGGAAATGTCGCACCATGTGAACTGTGATCTGCCCAGCAGGGGTCTTGAGCTACTCTGCTACTATTGCCAGATTAAATACTCAATTTAATTATGTCACCAAGCATTAAGTCACTAACCTTATCAGTATGGCCTGCCTACTTAATGGGGCTCTGTAAACCAACAGATGCAACAAGATTAGGGACAATATGCTGCTGGTGCAAACCCTGATATGAGGTACACTCTCCTCCAAAACTATTGGAACATTGAGACCATTTTTTTATTATTGTTGATTGAAAATATTGGATTTGACATCAAAAGATGACTTATCTCACACACACACACACACACACACACACACGCACGCACGCGCCCCCTGTAAGGGGGGGCTATAGAATTTTTTTTTGTGAATCCTCGCTTGCTTTTCAGTTTTGATGTATTATTTTCAATTTTTGCATTTTCATTGAAGTAATCGTTAGTTTACGTTTTTTCGGAGGCGGTCTTGAACGTCTCTCGAGTCGAACGGAAGAAGGCACGGCGACAGACAAAGACGTACCTGTATTTGTTGAGACTGTTTTAAAAAATTAACACCACAGCTCTCCTTTTTTCGGAGCTGCAACATAAACTTATTTAATAAAGCAGTGACACAGTTCACTGAACCAACAGCAAGTTATAACATTGGAAGCATGTCTCCAGGAAGGAGCCATCTTGGAGTCGACGTATTACCATAATGACCATACAAAAGACGCACCGGATTTTAAGGCGCTCGCTGAGCTTTGAAGAAAATTTAAGACTTTACTACTGTACTACGGTACATTTATAAGGAGCTGCAAGAAGACTGACACTTGAAGATGATAAAAAGTTGACTGCTGTGAAGTGGGCACTTGAAGACAGCCTTCCACCCCTGATCGTGTGTCTGGGTGTGTTCCAATTTTTTTTTTCTGTCCAACATTTTCTTGAAAATATTTTCTATTCATATAGATCACGTGCCTATTGTGATATATATTCACATTTATTTCTCACCCAGACAGTTCATAAATAACTAAGAGGGGTTTCTTGTTTCATAACGGAGCTACTTTCAGCAGCCATTTCGTTACCTCTGCGTCCCGCGTCCTAGACGCATAATTTTGCCGCGGGACGCACAGTTCCAAATAATGTGCGTTTTTGGGACGCAAGGAAAGTTCTCAGTCAAAACAACAACAACAACAAAAAAAAAAACTATGGCAGGCCTGAGGATTTCATGGTAACGATCGTTACCGGTAGCGTGTCGTTTCCGTGGCGTCATTTTGACTGTACCGAAAAATCGTTTAACCATAAAAGTCACCACACACGAGTTGACTGTTCGCGATCAAGTCTCTCCAGTGTGATCAACGCGATTTCGCTGTGTCTGTATGGGTGTTTGTGGTGTGGTGTGTGAGTGTGTTTCTTCTAATTTACTTTCGTTTTGTTTCGTTTTCATGAATGAATGAATGAATGAATGTTGGGGGGGATGGAACAGATAACGTTATGTGCGCATGCGGGTTGCTATTTTAGTCCGAAAACTGAGGAACCGCGCAGATGAAAGTTTGAGATGGCGGCGAAAAAAACTCACAAAGGTCTACTAATTACAACATTTAAGAAATGGGAATGCCAGTCTGATTTTTCGTATGAATTGTCCGAAGGGCGTATCACAAAATTCACCTGTGACGTATGCACAGAACACGAGAGCGAGATACGACGAGAGGCACGATTACGAGGCAAGTTGGTCATTAGATCTGTAGGCTAATCGCTATGAAAAATATTCTGAAACAGTATTGGTTATTGTATAATTTACTGGTTGTAGCATTGCAACTTTAGGAATAAAACATTTGTCACAAGGGGTAGTAATGCTAATGTTAACTGTTGGTAGAACTAATGATGACGTGTGTTAGATTCTTTCGTCAAATTGATAGTAGATTACACATGCATCGTCTTGGGAAGAGGATGTCAAGCCACATCAATACTTACC
>NW_017806174.1:139117-140495 GCF_001891065.2 Hippocampus comes
ATAGTTTTCAAACATTTACCCTTGAAACATTATACTTTTGAGTTTCAGAATTCTTGATTATGAATATCAGTCAAAATAGAAATATGGGTTCCCATGACGAATGTTTACGGAACCCAAAATTAGTTACCATGGTTTCCCATTGGGTAATCCGACGAAACCGAAAAACGGTCACTGTGAATTTCCGAAACCCTCATGCCTGCTACTGAATTATTTAAATTTTTGCAGCACTTGTTTGTAATTATATGTATATGTTTTTGTTTGTGTTATTATCATATGCAATTGAATAAGTAGACCATTTCAGAATTCGAAATTTGGGACTCTCTAAATGCATAATGGGACTCATACTTTTCTGATCAGCGAGTCCCTGGGACTCGCTGGGGGTAAACTGTAAAATCATCACTCTTCCAGCGATCGTTTTGCGGCACAATTCTATCAAAACAGGCTTTACCAGTTGCTTCATGTGAATGATGGTTGACTGAGGTCAAATTGGTACCTGTTTTCATGATTATTTTAGCTGATTTTACGCACATTATTCTTTGCATCTTTCAGTTTTCTGTGTTATAGTACACAGCTTTATTGCTGTAGTATTTTAGAACACTTAATGCAACAGACCACTGTCTGTGTCTTATGTGTTGTGTTGTGTTATTTTGTTATTTTGACTTCAAGATGGCGCCACGAGAGTGGCTGCCTTTCCAGCAGCTCCTATATTTTTTTCTTCTACTTCTTCCTTTCATAACTTTGCACCTGTGAATTGGGAATTTCTCCATTGCGAGACTAATAAAGGTTTTCTTTTCTTATCATAGCTCTTTTTGGTAGCGTACCATTCCACAACTGTAGCGTGACACATCACACAATAGCATGGTTCCCTGAGTGCTTGTTGTCCTCCCCGCCCCCCAGCTTAATGGTAGTGCAACAATGCCCTCCCCGATTAGTTGTTTTAATAGAGACCAGCGAGGTGGAATAATGGCAAAACATTTCTGCCTGGAACTGGCTTTTATAAAGGAGCTTTTGTCTATCCCGCGCTACCATTACAATACCCTCGTTCCCAAGAACAACAAGACTCACGACAGATTCACATACTTTTCACTGAACTTGTGTTCCATTGTCTAATGAACCTCCTTGTAGACATAATAGTCTTCACTGGTATACTCTGCACACTACACATATTAAAAATACGTTTCACTTGTGATTTGTTTTGTTGGACTGGTAGTTACACGTTAATGTGCGGTGGTCTGGAGTGGAGTTCTTGTGTCCCCCGCCTTGTACCCGCAGAGAGTGGCAAGGTCTTTTTGTTATGTTTCTGTTGTTGGAGAGTAGCCTGAATAGAGCAGCCAACCAGAGAGGAGGATTTGGAGATGGGGGAGATGCAGGGGCCAGG
>NW_017806174.1:140540-160131 GCF_001891065.2 Hippocampus comes
TGTTTAAATACACAGATTCATCCAGTTACTGATATAGTTTGGTCTCATCACTTTTCTTCACACTTGTCTTTGATGTCTCACTTTACAGTACATGCACTGGGTTGAATTTCAATCTTTAACCAAACTATCTGCCTCTGAATGGTAGGTGGCAACAATGCTCCTTTCACCTGACTTAGCTGTGGATTTTTAAACAAGGAAGAAGTTGCTGCAGCTGAGTTCTTTGTGGCCCCCACTTGCGAAATGGTCTAATGGGTCATTGGATGACATCACAATTATTTAAATCTCGTGTGTGTGTGTTTTTTTTAAATTAATCTATTTATTTTTAATTATTATTTTTTAAATCTTTTTTTTTAATTAAAAAATAAATAAATAAATAAATAAATATTGTAAATTTCCCCAGTTTGGGACAAATAAAGGATATCTTAAAAAGATTTGTCTTGACTCATAGTTTTGGTGGTGCTCGGAAGCAGAAAAAATAATTGCTGAAAGGTTCTAAAGTGTTTCAGTCAAACCTTTACTCAATTTTACAACAATAGTCCACCCATCCAGGGCGGCCCGTTGGTCAAGTGGTTAGCGCGTCGACCTCACAGTGCAGAGGTCGTGGGTTCGATCCCGACTCCGGCCTTCCTGTGTGGAGTTTGCATAGTCTCCCCGTGCCTGCGTGGGTTTTCTCCGGGTACTCCCGTTTCCTCCCACATTCCAAAAACATGCATGGCAGCCTGATTGGACACTCTAAATTGTCCCTACGTGTGAGTGTGAGCATGGATGATTGTTAGTCTCTGTGTGCCCTGCGACTGATGACCAATTCGGGGTGTAGTCTGCCTTCCAAAAATAAAAGAAAATGGATGGATCCAGAGGATCCATTTTCTGATCCACTAATCCTGAAGACGGTCGTGGGAGCCTTTCCCAGCTGACTTCGGTTTGGAAGGCAGACTACACCCCGAACTGGTTACCAGTCAGTCGCAGGGCACATATAGAGCCAAATGACCATTCACACTCACATCCACCCAGTCACCGAGTGGGAACCGATCCCACGCTGCCCGCACACTAGTCAGGCGAGTGTACCACTACACCATCAGCGACACAGTGGTCCTCACAGAATGTTATATACTGAAAGTGAAATACAAAATGAACCAAAGTTGAATCAAACAAAATTGCACTTTTTGATACATGGATACTGACCTAAATAGACAAATGGACTCCATCTTGATGAAACACCTGATGCTCACATCAACCTCACACGGCTGGAAAACGGCTGTTCGAATGAGTGTAGTGGCGCATATAAACGGTAGATCAGATTCGATCATGTCACATGTAAACCACATTTTCATTCTGTTTGATCATTGGCTTCATTCTGATTGGAGTACAAGGCTCCATGGAAACACTGATATAAAGCTTCAGTCTGAGCTCAGTTTCACTAGTTCACAATGACGTGTTCAGCAATTTCATTGGTCATATGTGATGAGACTATGAATAAATGTATTAGAGGCATGAAAATCGTTAAAAATACAGTCATACCTCGGTTTTTGACCATAATCCGTTCCAGAAGGCTGTTCGAAAACCGATTTGTTCGAAAACCGAAACCATGTTTCCCCATTATAGTCAATGTAATAAATTTTAATCCGTCCCAAGTCGAGAAAACAACTTTTTTAAAAACCTTACTTTTTTAAAAACTATTGTACACCATAAACTGTATACACATGTAATAAGAGAGCAGGTAATATGTAAAATACTGTACAAACTGTACAAAAATGTTCTGTTTTATTTTTTTCCCAATTTTAACATAAACATTAACATTGTAACATACAAATTCAAGTAACATCTCTCTCTCTCTCTCTCTCTCTCTCTCTCTCTCTCTCTCTCTCTCTCTCTCTCTCTCTCTCTCTCTCTCATCGTGACGATTGTAGATTACATTATTTTACACCTTGAACTAATAAACCCTAAGTAATGGCTGTAACTATGGACTCTCTCTCTGTAACCCTACGCTACATTACAAGGTAACATCCCTCCATCCATTTTCTGAACCACTTTATCCACATAAGTCCAGTCTCGCCCATGTTAAAAGTTTGCTGGGGAAGATAGTCCTCGGCCTTGATGAAATTTTCAAACTCAAATTTAAACTTTTCGGCAGTTTCCTTGTCTGAACTGGCTGCCTCCCCATGACGAATCACAGAGTGCAATGCTAAGATCCTTTTTTAGCAAATCTCCATACAATTGTCTTGCTTTGCCACAAATCGTATCTTGGTTAAGACTGTCCCCTGCAAGCTGTTTCTCATTTATGAAAATAAGCAAAAGTTTCTCCACTTGCTCTAATATTTGTGGACACACGAGATCCGTTAGCCACATCAGTGACTTTAAGATGGTCTTTCTTTTTTAGGATGCTGCTGATCGTCGATTTTGGCATGCCAAACTCATTCGCCAACACAGACACACGTACACTTGATTCATATTTCGCGATCAAATCTTTCATAAATTCAATAGTTTTGCACACTATTTTTCGCTTTTTTTCACCAACTTTACTATTTCCACTTGCTTTCTTTGGTGCCATGATTAAGGGCTGATACACAATGCAGAAGTAGCAGTCCGATTTGCGTAGATGTCAACAAACACGATGCTTTTTTAAAAAAAATCTGAATTGAACACGTCCGCTGACATTGGACGCTCTTTTTTTTTTTAAAAATCTTTATTGAACATGTCTGCTCACAATGGAACGCTACACGGGGAAGCGTCACTTCCTCATCTACCCGAGGAAACGTCACTTCTTTGCGCTCAGTTTGGTTGAGAACTGATTATTGGTCATAATCCGAGGCATAAAAAACTTGAAATATTCGGTCGACAACCGATTTGGTTGAGGACAGAGATGTTCGAAAACCGAGGTTTGACTGCACGTAAATTAACCGCGTTTTAGGCCAAACAAAAAAGATAGTGTGTTTCCGGTCACATGAAATTTCAGCATAGGGTTGGTAGGTCGGACAAAGTTTTTTTTTTTCCAAATCTTTTTTTTTTTTTCCTTCAAAAATTTAAACAAAATAACCATAAAACATAAAACAAGAAGACATTGAAACTGCCGCTCCGCGGCCGGCGCCGCCGCCACCTATTTAGTTTTCTCCCCGCTCTGGACTCATGGGGCCGGGGCGCGCCGCCGCCTCCGCCGTCCTCCTCCGCCGTCCTCCTCCGCCCTGGGTTTTTACTCGGCCCGTGGTGTTCATCAAACAGTTCGCTTTATTTTTTCGATACATCAATGGATGCTATTTTCTTAACATTACGGTGCGAGCCTGCGACCGTAACACAGAAAACGCGGTTTAAACTGTCGTCGGAGATCGCAACCGCAGGGTTGAAAGCATTAGAACAAAGTAGCGGCTTGTATTCTGGAAATGATGGTATCTCTTGGTGCAAACATGATAAGTTTAGGAAATTTAGATGTTATACAAATGGTTGTTTGGCTTATCGTCAAATTTAGCGTGTGCGCCTCAGTCAATGCTGAGGTACTGTAATCTACATGAATGATAGGAGAAACATCAAATGTGATGACACGTGCTTGTTTGTTGTTTTTCGCTGAGTGTGTTTGACGTTTCATGGTGTGCAGACAAACATGAAAAGCAATATGGTTTGATGACTTTAATATGGACAGCTTGTTGCTAGGTGATGCCACTGAAAAAAATTGGAGAATTGCTTCACTAGAAACATCCATTTTGAATGCAAGAATGCCGCCTAAATTGAGTCTCTTGAAGCACACGGGGAAAGCGGACCTCTATGCTGGGAAAAGGGGTTGCTATGTAACACACAATGTGAATGTTAAGGCATGTTAAAAGTTCAGGACCTTGGCTGAGTGCTGCGAGGAGTGCACAAGTGTAGCATGGTGTTCTCGGATATGTCAAGCTACCAAGCTAGAGGCATGCAAGTAGTAGAGTATTGCGACATGATGCCCTTTGAAATGATGCAGTGGGGAATGGTATGGCCACATAAACAAGAAATGGTACTTTGTTTCTTTTATCCACAAAGACTTAGTCACGGCTTGAAAGAACAGCACTCATGAAGGACTAAAATATTAAATTAATCTGCAATCGATGCACCATAAATCAAACATTTCAGGAAAATATAAATAGTCAATTTTGACACAATTTATATATTTTAGTTTAATAATATAGTATGGTAGTTCTGTACAATCATGATTTGAAATGTCATACATATTGCTGTTTCCATTTTTAATTATTGTCAATACCATGTCACATCCTTTACGATGCATGGATCCTTAAAGGGTTAGCAAGCAGAGAAAGAGAATAAGTTAGCCGTGTTGCCACTTGTGCCCTGTCTAACGAACTGCGAAGGACGTAAACTGAGAAAACCACAACCCGTGTTTGTTTTCCATTCATTCCTGTAACGTAAGAAAAACTGGCAATACACCCTGAAGTGCGGTATTCCGGACTTTAGCCTTTGAGTAGTAGACAAAGTTCGGTCATGGGTCCTCAAGTACAAACTGCCACGTGGTGCTTGAGTTGACAAAAAGTAATTTAAACAGAGATGAAAGTCCTCCGGATTTTCCCGGAATTCCGGGTTTTTCAAATTTTTATGAAAATTTCTCCGGAGAATTGAGGAAAATTTGCATAATCCGGATATTAGTTGACAACATTGAACGAAGACGCGTTTGAGTTCGTTGTATTGCTTTCACGAGCGTAGCCATATTGAGGCACTAACACTAGTAACAGTAAAGAGATTTTTGTTTGTGTAATAATGACAGAAGGCATGATGGCGTTTGACTAATGGTTTAGTAGAACGAATGGCAACTCGCAACAACAGTAGCAAGCGTCATTTTGCCTCTTGGGTTATACCATCTCAACTAGAACGTGGGGGATAGTCCCCAAACAATTTTCGTACATGTATCTATAGAGTGAAACTCCTCTACAACGAAATCATGTTTGCAGCAAGAAATTTTTCACAACAGGGGGTTTTTCACTGTAGCAAATTTGATCTCAGATGTAAGCACACACACACACACACACACACACACACACACACACAGCTCCGTCTTTCATTTTGATCACTTTTACCCTCTCTTCCAGCATCAAAGCTCTTCTTGTCTTAGCTGCTTGACATCCAAAGGTCCGTTTTGTAGCTGTTTTAGCAATGCAACGTCCATGCTCGTCTGAATCTAACAATAACAAATGCTTCGTGGACCCGGTGGCTTTTCTTTCCACCATCTCACTGTCTCTAACTCGACCTCCCCTCGATCGCCACCCAAGACAGCGTTGCTCAGCTATTGTCATGCAATGAACTTTTAAGCCAGCCACGGGACGCTTTGTAGTCCTCGATGGCCATAGTTAGCTCTCAAAGGCTAAAAACCTTACGCTAACTGGAGCGCTTCTCTCTCATTAGCGCTCCAGTTAGCGTAAGGTTTTTAGCATGATAACAAGTAAAGCATTTTCGAAGAAAATAATACGAGGAAACGTTCGTTTATTTGAATGTCCGTCGAGCCATAAGCAATTTACTCTGAGCAGCTAATCGGATGCATTCCACTCTATCTTCTACGGATCGAGCTTCAGTATATTATCTACACACAGACAGTGAGGTCCCTCTTGGTCAATTGAAGGCCAGGATGATGCTCGGTAAGCCAATGGCAGAGCAGCTATGAGTAAATTGCGTTCAGGAAACTCGCAGCTGTGACTGAAATAAACATCGTTCACTATGTAAACCAGTGTGGTGGTTGCTGTTGCCGTTTCCGAATGAAGCAGTAGATGTCGCTGTTGGATTAGACTTCGTTGTAGTGAATATCTTCGTGAGGCTGGAGCAGAGAAAATGATTTCGTATAACGCAACAGGGGGTTTTTCGTCGTATGGGGGCAGTAGAATGGGAATGATGTTAATGCATGAAGATTTTTTCACATGAGAGGGTATTTTTGCCCATGTAGGTTTCGTTCTAGAGGAGTTTCACTCTATTGGGCCGATATCGGCCTTAATTGCCTTCCCTCTTATCTGTATGTTTATAAAGTTTGTATCAATGCTTACATTGTTGTTAATGCTGCCAAACTAATTGGCAAACTAAATTTCTGCATGACTGACAGAATATTTTGTTTTCTTTTGAATTCCATCCATGACAACGCTAGAGATGAGACATTTGATATTGAGACTGCAGAGAATTGATATTGAGACTACTCGGAACAGTGTGTCAAAAGGCCAGATCTAATCTCTGTGATCACATGCTGATGACGTTTGAGGCTTCAAGCATGCCAACGAAAAACAGGAAATTGCCGGGATGTAACTGATTCAAATATTTGGCGTGATTTCAAGCTGTCAACTGCTGAAAGGGGATACCAAATGCTCGCTAACGTCCCCAGTACAGAGCCCCTAAAACAACTTGAAAGAAAAAAAAATTCATCTCGCGATGATTGTGAGGGAATACAATTTTTTTCTTCTTCTCTGTCACCGAAGGGTTTCTGTATTCCCGTGACTGTGCTTGAGACAAAACCGATTTGAAGACTTATGCTGAAATCTTGTCATCTTGCTTCACAGCACACTTCTGTTATATCCCAAATCATTGCCTGTGTGGGTTTTCTCCGGGTACTCCGGTTTCTTCCCATATTCCAAAAATATGCATCGCAGGCTGATTGAACACTCAAAAATTTGTCCCTAGGTGTGAGTGTGAGCGTGGATGGTTGTTCGTCTCTGTGTGCCTTGTGATTGGCTGGCAACGGGTTCAGGATGTCCTCCGCCTACTGCCCAAAGATGGCTGTGATCGGCTCCAGCACCCCCCGCGACCCTTGTGAGGATAAAGTGGTTCAGAAAACGGATTATATTAGTGCTGGGCGATATGGAGAAAATAAAAAATTCACAATATAGGCCGTTTCATATCACCAAAAGTATACCACATTATGTTTTCAGTTATTTTATCACAAAAAACCTTTGTGTTCAATCAAAACATTTGCCTTAACTTTCGAAAGCATTGATTCACATTTTTGCCGATTTTCTGACATGTTACAGACCAGTCTGAATCATTTCTTTACTCCACTGATAACCCTCATATTGACTTCATTCCATGTTAAACAATTTGGTTTTCCTGGTCGAAATAATTATTCCAATTAGTCGCCTTAAAACAGGGGTGTCAAACTCATTTCACATTGTGGGCCACATACAGCCTCGGTAGATATCAAGTGGGCTGGACCATTAAAATTATACCATACTCTGCTATAAATAACCAAAATAATATGTCTTTCCTTTGTTTTGGTCTAAATAAGCATTCGGAAAATGTTGAAATTTAATGAACATATCTTTTACAAAACATTTCATGAAGCACCTTAGATTTCCTTGAACCAGAGGTCGCAACCCAAAACGTTGAAAGAGCCATATCGGACAAAGAAAACAAAAAAACCCAAATATGTCTGGAGCCGCAAAAAAATAAAAGCCTTCTATAAAACTTACAATGAAGGAAACTCATGCTGTAAGTATGTAGGAGACTGGACTGTCTCAGAATTGTTTGTTATTCATTCCTTTGTTGTGTGTTCACAAACGCCCCCATAGAATTTATTTTGTGATTTTCCTCGCTTGATTTTTTGTTTTGGTGTCAGTGAAGTGATAATGAATTTCCGTTTTTCGGAGGCTGTCTTTGAACGCCTCTCGAGTTGAACGAGAAGAGAGAAGGCACGGAGTCGGATGCAGACGTGTCTGTCTTTGTCGAGACTGTTATGACAAGCATAAATAAAGTGTACGTTTTAAAAAACCAACACCACAGCTCTCCTTTGTCGGAGCTGCAACATGTATCTATAGGGGTGTTCACACGGCACACATTTGCTCCGGCGCTGCACCGATGTATTTTGTTGCGATATATTTTACACCGGAGCATATTTTGTGGAGCGTTCACACGTACAAAGCCCCTGAGCGTATTAGCACCGGCGCAGCGTCGGTGCAGCTCCACTTGCATTCACACGGCAGTTTCTGCAGCGGAGCATAATGACAGAAAACAAATGAGCTGTCGTGTTGGTTCCTTTTAAAACTTATACACAACTCAAGCAACTACTGTACAGGCACGTCCTTCTCCTCAGTCTCCGTGCCTTCTGCTCGAGAGTGACCGCCCCCGAAAACGTAAATCAATGATGACTACAATGACGCTCAGAAAAGCAAAAATGTAATGCGCCAAACAGAAAATTCAAGAGAGGAAATCACAAAATAAATTCTATGGGGCACGGGGGGTTGTGAACACTACACAAACTACTCCGCGACAGTCCAGTCTCCTACAAAAGGAAAGATGACGTTTGGGGACTATCCCCCCGTTCTAGTTGAGATGGTATAACCCAAGAGGTGCTTGCTACTGTTACCAGCCATGTCTTGTGTCTTTTTTAGTAACCCTTGTGCTGCAATTTCTACGATGTTTGTAACACATGGGTTACCCGATATGTTACAATTTCTACAATTTTTGTAGATTTTTGCGTATTCTTCATCACGTCATCTTTAAATCAAAGACACAGCATAAAAAGTGTGTGATATGAAATATTCCAATTCATGTTTTATTTATATAGATTTATATTTATGTTTTGGTCATAGCACAATACCGCTTTTATTGTCCATAGAGGGCAAAAATACAAAGAAAAAAATAAGAACTATATGTGTATGTATAGCACTGATGCCACTGAACATGTCGAGTGGTTGAAAGTGAAATAAATATTCAGGAATAATACTTTTACAATTGTTGTAAAATTGTATGTTGCGTTATATAAACTTATTTAGATCGACTGCAGCACATGGTTAAACAAACACATGACGGAAGTCCGACAGAGCACGAAAGCAAGGCATTCTCGCGGTACGTAATCAACTCTTCTCATGCGTAGCGAGGCCACTCCCCCCTCGCAAACGAGCATTTGCTCCGGAGCAAATTGTAGCATTCACACGTACCATTTTACATCAGTGCTGCCCCGCAAACGAGCATTTGCTCTGGAGCAAATTTTTAAACCACCTCCCTGAGGTGGATCAAATTTGCTCCGGTGTAAGCTGTTTTCAGGGGCTACGCCGGAGCAAATTTGCACGTGTGAATGCTCTACTGGCACAGCGCCGGTGTAGCACTGGAGCAAATTTTGCCGTGTGAACACCCCTTTTATCTATTTGAGCTATATTAGCCTACTATCAAATTTTTTTCCATTTTCAAACAATTTTTATAAAGCTCCAGGGAGCCACTAGATGTGGGTAAAGAGCCGCAGGCGGCTCTGGAGCCGCGTGTTGCCGACCCCCGCCTTAGACAAATGTGCAATTTACTTTTATCATTCCCATATATGCATTGCAACTGATCCCATTAACAAGTAACATTGTATTGAAAAATATAGTCATGCATTTTAAGATTAAACGAGATTTATAAACAAAGGAATTTGTTAACCATTTACACATGTCCATATAAAATCTAAATTTAATCCCTGCCTACACTTTACAAACTAAGGAGAGCGCTATTAAATTTGTAAAGAATAAAGTATTCACATGTCCTTGATATCGTCTGCTGTTGTCTTCTTCTCTGTTCAAAACAATGTTGTCTTCTACTCTGATCAAAACAGGGTTTCCCCTAGCGGACACTCCATGAATTGCACCTTATTCAAAATCTTCATTCCGTGTCTTTTATGCATTATTTTCACTTTTAAATGATCCTGCGGGCCTGATCGAACCTCCTTGGGGGCCGGTTCCGGCCCGCAGGCCGTATGTTTGACACCACTGCCTAAAAAAACTGAATTCATACATATTATCAATATTGTGTTAGATCACTGGTCACCAATATGTTGCCCGTGGGCACCAGGTAGCCCCCAAGGAAGAAAGCAAGTTTTAGAAAACTATTTCTTGATTATAGAGGGGGGGGGGGCAGCTCTTCACCATGAGTGTAGGAGATGAAGAATTTAAAACGTAATGTTGCGCTTCTTGCCAGTTGCAGTCATCTCCAGTATCGTTTCCTTCCCTTGGTTCCTTCCAGGAATACAATATGCAATTTTTTTCCCCCCTCAGTCATAATTTACCCTTAAACGTTGTCTTCTTGCCATATTTAGATTTCTTGTTTAGCCTATAATGCTTGAATGCGCAGTGAATTTTGGACTTAAGTTCTAAATGAGTGACATACTTCACACACTTGTCCCAAACTTCTCTGGTTGCTGTTAGTTTGTCTTGTTGACAATGGCCTGGTCTTGTATCCCAGTTGTCAAAATTAGTCACCGGTAGCTAATTCCATAAACTGCTTGTAGATTTTATTCTCCATTACCCTAGCAGGGTATGGAAAGACCAATGCATGTGCTGATATCTTTCATGGTTAGCAACTCTTAAAAGATGTTGTAAATTTGTGTCCCCTTCAAGTTTCCCACAGTGGTTTCAATGAGCTCAGTTGGGAGCAACTCAAAGCAAGATTCGATGTCATCAGTCCGGGATCCAACATATTTCATGGGTTCTGGAGTCATTCTGGTGACATTTGACGGCATACCTTGATTCTCAGATGGAGATGAAGAGCAGGATAGGCTGCCATTCTCTGATTTGAATTTGACAGCAACCTAGGCATAGTTTCCCTCTTCATCATTGGATTCCATCCATCCCCCCCCCCCCCCCCCCCCCCCCCCCCCCATCCGTTATCTGATCCACTTATCCTCACAAAGCTCGTGGGGGTGCTACAGCCCATCTCAGCCATCTTCGGGCAGTTTGTGGGGTACACCCTGAAGTGGTTGCCGGCCAATTGCATGGCACACGTATACAAACAACCATTCACGCTCACAATCACACTTAAGGGCAATTTAGAGTGTCCAATCAAGCGACCATGCATGTTTTTCGAATATAGGAGGAAACTGGAGTACCCGGAGAAAACCCACACAGGCACGGGGAGAACATGCAAACTTCCCACCGGCAGGCCGGGGCTAGATTCGAACCCACGACCTCTGCTAACCAGTCAACCATTGTGCCGCCTTCTCATCGATTCCTTCTCACCATTTATTTCTTGGTCTGGATTTTTTCCATGTCATCTTGAGTTTCTCACACATCTTCACAAAATCCATCCTTACTGACATGTATCAAGAACTTCTCTTATGCCACACTTATTGAGTTATATCTGTATTAAGTTACGTGTGTGTGTGTGTGTGTGTGTGTGTGTGTGTGTGTGTGTGTGTTGGGGGTGAGGGGTAACAAGGTTTTTAAAGAAGGCGAACAACCACAATTAAAAAATACTTATCAAGGAGTTCATTGGATCTTGTACATGTTAACTGCAGGATACCGGACAACAAAATTGTCATAAATGGGGTGCAGACAAATAAGATGACAATGCAGGTTAGCTCAAGTTGCCTTCTGTAGCTATGAGAGATTAATGTGTAACAGCAGGTAGGGCTACCTATAAATAAAGAGTGTGAGAAGCCAAAAGACATGGCCACACCCTCATTTGAGTATTTCATGGCTTCACCACTGACCTGGCTCTGCTTGAGCGTTGAGACCAATTTCTGCAAGGTGATGTTCTCCTCTTCGAGCTCCGTGTAATCCTGAAGCAGCCGCGTTTCTCTGAATTTATACTCCTTGTTCTCTTCCCTCATCCTACTTCTCTGGAGCTCCAGCATTTCATTCGTCTGCGGCACAGGCACAAGAGACAAACTGACATTTTAAATGTGCTAAGGTTTGTATGTGACCCCGAACGCACGACAACAGACAGGAATGGCGTTTGCCAAAAACTTTGCATAATTTATTGTAGCCAATGCAAAGTCAACTCAGAAAAAAAACAAAGAAACTGAAAATTAAAGTTCAAGGGAGAACGCGAAGAATCCACAGGGAGAGGAAATAGCTACACAGGAAGCGAAAACTTCATGAGGTCAATGCAGGTCGTTACGGCACAAAGGTGCACTGAGGAGTGATGAGCTACAGGTGAGTCATTAGCAGGCGAGCCTCGGGTGTGAGATGTCGAGCACACTGGCTGAGAAGGCTCCCTGACCGGCCCCTCCGTAAGAAAATGTCTTACATGAACTGTCTGTCGTGCAATGAAACGTGTAAAAAATGCTTTACAAAAAACCAAAACAAAACAAAAAAAGTCCTACAGCATGCTTGTAATGTGCAAAGTGGCAGTCAGTGATTATTTTTGTGCAATTTGCAATGTAAAGTAATCTTTAAATAGGACTGGGGGGGTGTGGCTCATTAAATATAAGTTGTTCCACAAATAATTTGTTGTCCAGAGTATTTCTTGTTAGCCTTTCTATTGTAATATCTGTGATTACAATGTCCACGTCAAGTTTACCACTCAAACAGGCAATTGTTTCAAACAGAAAAAACTTCACTTATGATTGTTTTGTTCCACTCACATTTTGCCTCTACTTGCTTACTTTTCCTTCTCTCTCTCTCTCTCTCTCTCTCTCTCTCTCTCTCTCTCTCTCTCTCTCTCTCTCTCTCACTTATTTCATTCATTTGCAGAGCTCCCCCTTGCCTCCTCTTATAAAAACAGGGTGCCTGAAGTTGGTTTTAATTGATATTTGCTTTGACACTGTAGCCATTGCTTGGGAGAGCTGTATGTGTTTACGCTTTTCATCAAAATTATTCATTCCCCATTATAAAACCACGTTTGAGAAATATAAAAATTTAAATTCAGCAACCACACATTGCTGCATCTGGCCAAAATCTCCTCTGTCAGAATTTTGTAAAATTATTTTTTCACTACTGTGTTATTGGTCAGTCCGCAGGTGCTATTTTTACGAATGATTAAGCAATCTAAAATGTGGAAAATTGATTGCTTTCTTTGATGATGCAATGTTAATGGCTGAGCAAATTTGCCCTTCCTGGGGTCTTCTGAAAATTGATGATTTTGAGGATACAAGGATTCTTCTCAATGCAGCGCAATTTTTAAATTTTTTTAAAAATTTTTTTTACATTGTTTTGTTGGTTCATTGCAAACTACTTTACTTTTGTAACATTATACTATATAATGTAATTGTAATGCAATCTTCATTTTCTATGTCCAAAGGGTTTGTTGCCTCCTGTGGTTTCTTTTATGAAAGTGTTCTATACACTTGATGTAACAAACCAGATGTTGCCTAATATCCGAAAACTGCCATCAATAGTCACCAAAATATATGTTGACTTCTCTACTTATCCTCACACGATGATCAACCTCTGAAAATATATGAAAATGATCGTCCAAGTATTACAAATTTTATGACGTGGCATACACTACAAAGCTGATGTCATTTAATGAGAGAAGCCCTTCGTCCATAAAATGCAAACTGCTGGGGAGATCATTGTGTTTTTAGAGGTGGCTGTGTGCATAAGTAGAGATGTCTACAATCATTTTGTTGACATTCACTGAAAGAGAAAGAGAGCCAAAGACAGAAATAACACAGAGCAAAACTATATGTGGATTTTTAAATGAACTCAGTAGCTGCTTTCACCATGACCTTATCTGTTTGTGCTCACAAGAGTGTGAGATTTGGCAGAGCTGTGAGAGCTTGGGTGGGATTTTACGGCTATTCAAAGATGAGACTATGTTTAGCAGTAGTTAGTTCTCCTTCATTGAACAGAATGTTAAGAATCTACAGACTGTAACTCATATTTGTACTTCTTCAGAACAGCATTTATATAAAGTAACCTTCAGTTCTTCTCCTTGAAAAGATCAAATGTGTGACCAATTTCACAAACTATCAGAACCAGCACTCATGTTATCATGTCTGTCTGTTTGTTTGTTTTTTTGTTTCAGCTCTGGCTGGGGTGAAGGGCGTTTCCCTCCAGCTGGGGCACCTGTTCTGTGTCATCATTAGCTTTGTATTTAAGGACTCCAACTTCTGTCACTCTTTGTCGGAATTATTGACCTTGTTTGCTGTTCATGCCCAAGTGGTGTTTTCTAGACCTCTCGATCTTGCCATAGTCGTCGTTTCGTGATGGGTCCATGAAGCGTCATGAAGCGTGTTGACACAATGTGTTGATACTGTGTTGATCCTGTGTCACTGACCACTGACACCCCTTGGACTTTCAAAATCCCTGCAGGCAACCCACTTGACAGACTGAACTGACTGATTTGATGATGAAGTGTATACAATATCATTCACATCTATGTATTCATATTGTATTATTCAATATGTTTGAATAATGTGGAAATTATGTGAATGAGAATGCTTGTGGCCTTTGTATTCACAAATTTTTATTCAGAAAAATAAGTTGCTCCAGTGGTTTGAATTTGATTCTGTTGCGTTTCTTGCATGCTATTTCCCCTGCTGTGGAAAACACACGCTCACATGGCACTGATGATGCCGGCGTGCAGAGGAACTCCTTTGCGAGGTGGGAGAGGTTTGAAAAAGTAGTGTGTTGTTTCTTCCAATATAACAGCAGGTCTTGACTGCATACAATATTCCCCTTTGCTAGGTATCGCTGGACCTCAGATATAGCATCTGCTGTTGCACTTCTTCCCAGTCTCCCCACCTCCTCATCCAAATGCTACCACAGGTCATCTAAAAAACAAAACCCAACAAAATTGGCATTTAGAACAGTTTCCAAAAGCAAACTAATAATGATGAATAACATGCCAGATGTAGTTGCAGAGGGCTGCGATAATGGTCCGGGCTGGGCCTCGATTGTGCGCCCGGTGACACGCACGCACTCAGACCGCAGTCTGGTTATGGCCTCTGTGCACATGGAGGAACTGCGGGTTCCAAGTGATTTGAATCCGTGATCTGGAAGTGTTGCTAAGGTTAACTCATAGATTCCAGACTGGAAGCAGTGCCTGTGACTCGACGATTCAGGTGTTCGTGGAGTTGTATGGCTGCCTGTGTTGTGTGCAAGGTTGAAGTGTGATGCTCAAGTGCAAGATAAAGCATTTTCATCATCAAGATGACCTTTGAACCCGACACTCACCTCTCTTCAGACAACTCCACTGTAGCTTGATGGAATGGAGAAAGCACTAGTAGTGCTTCTCTTATGATGGTGAATTCATCAGCTGTCAGTGGAGTCAAATCTGTCTTTAAGGAGGCCAGAGGTACCCACACTGGTTCCCTCTCATCATGCAGCCTTGACAGCATTTCATAAGCACTGTTCCAGCGTGTTTGCACCCCCTTGATGAGTTTCAGGGTTGACCGTCCCATCTGCTGTTGCACCTGAGCGAGCTTCTCCTTGGCTTTAGCGCTTGAACGGAAATATAAGACAATGTGCCGAGCTTTGTTTCTGATGTCTATAAGTGCAGGGACCTGATTTTTTTTTTTGTTGTTTTTTTAACTAATAAATTAAGACTGCGTGCAATGCAAATTGGGTGACGAATTTGGAGGTGTCTAGTGGATGCGATCATGTTTGATGCTGCGTCACTCACAAGACACTTTACTTTGTTGGTTATGGCCCAGTCCTCCATCATGCCCTTTTTGACCTGGGCCAAATTGCCTGCAGTGTGATTCTGTGGAAAGTATTGTACTTCCAACCCTGATGAACACAACTGCATATTCGCATTGACTTACCTGTCACTACATTACGACACCAAGTAAGCCTCCATGTTCACAGAGGTCCACATGTCACTGCCACAGCTTGCTGTACTTACATTTTCACTTTTTCCCATTCTTCTTGGTATTTGTTGGCCACCATTTTTTGATGGTCTGAAAAATTAAACCAAAAGCAAATAATACATTTAAATGATAGGCGATTCATCTCATCCACATCAACTACTACTTTACGGAACTTTCACACAGACCTTTCTTGTCGGCAAAACATATGAGGGTTCCAGGACCTGAATTAGTTCCTTGAACCCTTCACTCTCCACAATGCTGAGGGGCTGGCAGTCCTTGACAATGAAGTTCAAAAGTGGCTGATCGAGCAACTGTTTCCTGGAAGCTTGATTGTCAAACATGAAGTGGAGAGTAAACCAATAATAATTACTGATTCCCAATTAATTATCAACAAAGCAACTGTGAAAAGGTAAGAGAATGGCTGGATACCTGACGTTATCCTTGGTGTATCGGGAACATCATTCTCATGCCTCAGCATGGAGGAGGTGTTTTTGTTGGTAAATAATTCTGTATGGCAAATTCGACATTTCACCTGCAATAAAATATGTGAATAGTAAACTAAGAGTTACCTTGAAATAATTTGAATTAGAATGGAAAAAGACAAGTCAAAAATCTGAGAGGCACTTGGTGAGACAAAGAGATTTGAATAAATACCTTTTTCTCCAAAAGAAGATCAAAATGGTCCCACATGGCTGACACTGCGTTTTCCCCTGGAGCTGCTCCATAATATGCATGTACTTCCACAAGCAAGGGGGAGGTTTGGCTTGTTTCGGCGGGCGCATCGCATTGACAGATGCACTTCCTTATAAACACAGTTTGGCAGGTTTTTGCGGCGTCAACTCCGCATGAACTGTTTTGACGGAGTTCATGCATCAGTCACGTGATCGTCTTTAAGCAGTACGCGCACTGACGTGGGGATTGCTCTGTGAGCTTGGGGCATGCCTCGACGCATCGGTTTTGCGGGACCCATCACTATTGTTCTTGCTCGCTTCCTTCCTTATTTTGGAAGGTACTGTATAGTAATTTGATTTTGCTTTTGTTTGTCATGTGAATTGGACTCTTGTCATTTCATTTGTATTCTCGGTGTTCCATTACCTTCCCCTTTGCACTCCCCTTTTGTTGATTCCTTGTTTTTCCCTGGATCCTTGTGACCAGCATTTTCTGTTTTGCATTTTGTTGGTTTTGAGTTTTTGGGATCCTAAACATTATTCGGTTTGAACCTGACAGAATAATCTGACCATCATGGATCCACAGATTCAGACAAATTTTGGAATGCTTTGGCCAACCAAGGTCAACTGGTGGGACGGCAGGGAACTGCGTTAACGGAACTTCATGACGCGGTCGCACTGCTGGCTCACCGGTTTGAAGAATTAGGCTCGTGCATTGAGCAGTTGGGCACCCAAGCGAGGCCCCCCTTGGATTCTCGAACTGCCGTGTTGGGGTACTACTAACCACAATCATTTTCTGGGAACCAAAATTACCCCTTCACGCTATGGAGATGAGCCTGGACTTTGTGGGCAATTTAGTCACCAGTGCTCTTTGATTTTCGAGCAGCAACCAAGGTCACCGTGAACTGTCGGCCATAGTATTGGCACTCCAGGAATGGCATCACCCAGTTCAACTTCACATTCACCTATCACCAAGGGTCTCGTAATAAAAAGCCTGATGCTCTCTCCTGACTTCATGATCCAGCAGTGGATGAGACCAGGACTCAAGCCATTCTTCCTGGCCATTGCATAGTGAGGACGGTTCATTGGGAGATCAAGCAGTGGATCAAGGAGGCCTTTAAAGAAGCATCTGTTCCTGAGGGTTGTCCCGAGGGCCGTTTATTAGTTCCAGCGGTGTTCTGAAATGTTAAAATGGGGGCATGCTTCTAAAGTGGCATGCCATCCTGGAGTAAACCGCACAATAGTCATGAAAAATCAATGCTTCCGGTGGCCCGATTATCAAGGAGGCTGTCAAGAACTTGTTCAGCCTGTATATGTGGCAAAATTTCATGGCCGCTTCGGCCATTGCCTGGTCACTTATTTCTTTGGATTTTGTTACTGGACTTACTGTGTCTCCAGGAAAATCGGTTATACTTGCCGTCGTGGACCAATTTTCCAAAATGACTGATTTCTTGGCCCTCTCCAAGCTTCCATCATCGTTAGACACTGCTCAGCTGCTCAAGCATTGTGTGTTCCGACTCCAGTGTATCCCATGGGATATTGTCTCCGATCGTGGACCTCAGTTTACATCTCATATGTGGAAGAGATTTTACAGAGCTATGGGAGCCACGGCCAGCCTCTCGTCAGGCTATCATCTGCAGTCTAATGGCCAATGTGAAAGGGTCAACTAAGACCTGGAGATGGCCCTCCGGTGTGTCAGCCTGCTACATGGGCCAGTCACCTGCCATGGGTTGAATACGCCCACAACACCCTCGCCTCGTCTGTCACAGGTTGGGCCCCGTTTATGGCTGCATAAGGTTACCAACACCCACTATTTCCTTCCCAAAAAGGTCAGGTCGACATCTTGACCATTCAACTTCACTTGAAGTAAGCCTATCGTGTTTGAAGGGAGACCAGAGCAGCGTTATCGTGCACTGCCGAACGCAATCAGCGAATTACAGAACGTCGACGATGTCCTGCATCGGAGTATCGCCCTGAACATAAGGTATTGCTTTCCATGCAGGATCTGCATCTGGCAGGCAACTCACTTAAGTTTGGTCCTAGGTCATCAGACCTTTGAAAGTAGAGGCTATTGTGAACCCGGTTTCTGCCGAACTCTGCCTTACACCCATTCGCAAGATCCATCCTGTATTCCATGTGACACTGCTCAAGACCAGAGTCCAGTCCACTGGCGCCTCCATTGACCCCTTGACCTCCTCCTCGTATTGTTGACGGCGACCCTGTGTACACTGTCTGAGAGATTTTGGATTCCAGACATTGACGCAGGGGTGTAAAGTATCTGGTTGACTGGTAACGCCACCATCCGGAAGAGCATCAATAGAGGCCCCACTCCTGGATCTTGGATCCTAATCTATGAGATCCATTCTGCTGATCCGTCCAAACCCGGTAGTCAGCCAGGAGGCGTCCGTTGAGGTTGCAGTTGGGGTGAAGGGCATTTCCCTCCAGCCGGCGCACTTAATGAGAGAAGGGGGCGATCATTGTGATGTTTTTAGAGGTTGATGTAGGGATAAATCGAGATGTCTACAAACATTAAGTTGACATTCACTGAAAGAGAATCAAAGACAGAAATAACAGAGCCAAACTATATGTGGATTGGAATACATTTTTAAATGGACAAGGGAGCTGCTTCCACCATGACCTTATCTGTTTGTGCTCACACTAGTGTGAGATTTGGCAGAACTGTGAGAGCTTTGGTGGCATTTCACGGCGATTCAAATTTGAGACTGTTTAGCAATAGTTACCTTCTCCTTCGTTAAACAGAATGTGAAGAATCTACATGTTTGTTTATGTATTTCTCCATTGCAGTATTTTACAAAGTAACCTTCAGTTCTTCTCTTTGAAAGGATAAAATGTGTCACCAATTTTAAAAACTATCAGAAGCAACAGTCATATTGTCATGTCTGTCTGTGTTTGTATGTTTTTTTTTTTTTTTCAGCTCCAGCTGGGGTGAAGGGCGTTGACACATAAATATGAGTTAAATACCTTAATTGTGTTGCAGCTCAATATGAATATCATCCAATCTCACTTTAGTCCCAAGGGTGGTATTGATTTTGCACAATGACTTCCTGACCTACATGCCTGGGGGAGGCAATCAAATGGCACTGGCCTTATTTTTTATGTCATAGTCATGCATACATTATTAGCAATTTGTGTTTTCCAAAACATTTGTTCAAATGTTAAGGTATGTGCTTTAAAATTGCAAATGCATACATAATGTGTTGTTAAACTGCATCAATGTGCCGTGAACAAGGCAGCTGTGAAGAAATGAGATCCTTTTATCGTGGCTCACAGGTGTGATCAGCAAAAGAAGGAAGCAATACTCTTAGAAAATAGGAATTAATCTTACCATGATTCCGGTTATCCTGTTTTACAGAAATCAAACATTTCAAGTGATGTGCCCTCGATGGTGTTTAAGGATAATAGTTAATCCAGTTACTGTTAATGCACATTGGTTGTTGACAAAGTTTATATATATATA
>NW_017806174.1:164544-169569 GCF_001891065.2 Hippocampus comes
CGAGGATTTTTTTTTTTTTTTTTTTATTACATATGTATACACACAAACATACACACACACACACACACACACTCTCTCGGTTCCCTTTTCAAAAAAATGAAAGGGATGCCTTCACCATAAGATCGGTGATTGGCGCATTTCGCTGGCAATCAAAAAGAGATTCAGCCTCAGACAGCAGTGCACAAGAAGTAGTGCTTCACCAAGTACCGGTGCCAATACCATACCGTGCATTTTATCTGTCAAAAATGGCACAATCCAAATGCTTTTACTTTGAGGAAGCAAAAAAAGCAACTCTGTCAGATGGTGCTGGCTTGCAGCGTGCCCGTTCAAGACACGGATATACAAAGATAAGGGGCAAAAGTGTCGGGGCTGGGGTCTGTCATGGAAAAGCAGAATATGGGACATGTATTTGGCAATGTAGTTAGAGATGTACTGTATCCTGGACCGGGTCAGTACAAATGTATCCACTTAAATCCATCAAGCCATTTTACCACATCCCACTTTGCACGTCAGGTTAAGTCCTTCCAGAAAGGAATGGCTGAACATGATAAATACAATAAGTCTGAATGTGTAAAGTGCCAGGTTCACGGCCATCTAACTTTACTACAAGTTTTCTTTTGAAATCAGACCGTGTACAAACATTGTGAGCACCCATCCTTGATCAACCACGTTCATTGAAGCGCGGCGCGTTCTTTGAACCCACTCTGTGCATTTTGCCAACAGAGTGGACACTTACCACACCCTTTATTTGATTATAAATACTGGTGGATACTGTTGTAAAACACAAAACGGCCTTTTGGGTCCCCAACTGTCAAGCCATCGCTAGCGCTAAACGTCCATGTGAAAGTGGGTTTGATCACTTGCCTCATTTGTGCCACATGACAGGTTGATGATTGTCATTCAATATTTGTCTTATCGTTTTGTAATGCAGTGATCCCTCGCTCTAACGCGGTTCACTTTATGCGGCTTTTCATGGATTTTTTTTCGTGCGTTTTTTTTTAATGCTTTTAAACAGTGAATTGCGTTCTGCATCCCGATTTGCTAAGACACTGACCGACGTGAACAGTCTCCGCACCTCGTCTCTGTACAGCTTGCCAAATTTACCTTTGCAAATTTTTGGTCTTTGGTTTCATTGTATCAGTGGCGGATGCTGGCCTGTCAAGGAGGGGAAGCTCAATTTCGGCCTACATCATAAAATGTGTCCGTTTATTTATACGTGAATTCTACTCTCCGTTCCTTTTCAAAAAAATGAAAACGATGCCTTCACCATAAGATCGGTGATTGGCTCATTTCGCTGTCAATCAAAAAGATTCAGCCTCAGACAGATAATCCAATCATCATGCAGAAAAGCTGAGCTTCCTGGCCAGCCGATAAATGCCCACTGTCCATAGACTCCCAGAGACACTGAGCGTCCGATGGGCGGGACAAAACTAGCATTTATCCAATGACTCATCTCGTTTCAATGCATTGGGACAACCTACACTGAACTCTCGAGACGCCCATCTTGCGGTCGACACTCAGCGTCCACACAGTTTATAGCACAGTGAAGCTGCGGGAATGAATGAGAAGAGAGTCGCGTCGTAACCAGTAATAAGAAGCTGATTTGGAACAAAAGTTGATGCGTTGTAGTGCATATTTCGTCAATGACATGTCCACATAATTGTACTGAAACATATTTATTTGATCACTAACTTTTTGGCATTTTAGGGGAAGTTGAGCTTCCCTTGCAGTCTTAGAGCAACTAATTGTGCTTCATGCAATTAATGATTCCCATGTAGAAGTGTATTAGAAGAGGTTAAAAAAAACGTTAATAAACACTGAATAAAATAGAACAAATCTGAATAAAATATCTAATCAATTGCATTTTTCATAAATTTTTGAAATGGTGAAGAGACTTTATGGACACCCTGTGTATAGATATATTTATTAGATATACATCGATACAAGATTCCAAGATTCATTCTGATTTAAGTCTGGAAATTCAGATTTTCTGAGCACTTTTCTACGCCCACTTGATTATCATTTTCCTACACAGCCCGAATTAAAACCCAAGTCCAAGGAAAGTCTCGAGTCTTTTTTTTTTTTTTGCAGCAAATTCCAATTCTTTTATTCACATAAAAATGGGTGGATTCAGAGAAAAATACTTCTAAGTGTCTTCTAAGTTGTATAAATGCCTGGAAATATAAGAAGTGACATGATCTCTATGCTTCATCTTTTGATGTTATTGATGTATTTTATTTTATTTTCATTTCTTTCAATTTGCTTTATTTTACTCTGGTGTCGGCAGCCAGGTTGTCATTGCAAATCAGAATGTCTTCTCAGTTGCCTTACCTGGATAAATAAAACTTACCGGTCAACAAAATATCAAACACGTGTTTCGGTTGACAACAAAAATAAAGGAACATGCTTCACTGTCCCGATACCTCTGGAGAACAATGTCAATGTACTGTATTGCATGACATTTTATAAACCATTGATTTTGGGCAATTGATTAATATATTGGGCGTACCCCAAAACATACATTTATTTGGACATACTGTACATTGACTGGCATTATTCTTAGACAGTTGGTTTACTTTTTTTATTCGTAGACTAGCGTAAAATAACAAGGAGCCTCTCCGGTCCACATTTTCAATTCTTCTTTTGGTGTCAGTCTGTCGTCACTCTTTGTCTTTCAGATGCTGCTGTGCATTGTTGCTAAGAGTTATATAACTGAAATCATGTTTTCCTTTAGGTTTGCAAACTCTCAAGGGAACCATGGAAAGAAAAAAAGGAAAATAACTGTTTGACTCCACAGGTAAGACAACAAAACCAATTTTGAATTTGATTCAGTCTCCGAACAAAAATAGCAAGATTAGCAGGAAGGTTCCCCAATAGCCCAATGATTTGAGTTTATTCCTCCTGCAGTGTCAAGTGCACTTCATCCCTCCCCACAAACCACATCCCACCAGCTATTTAAAGTGTCAGCGGCTGCTCCCAATTACTCCTCCCCATTTTAAACCAGTAGCCCTGCCACAGACGCCTCCCTGCTGAGACTGTTATCTGTTTTCATATTCCCTTCCCTTACCCTCATCTTCTGTGCTTTTACGATTTGTTTTTGCCAAAGATCGTGTTGTCGCTTCCAGCTGACCTTTGTTACATAAACAAACTCATGTTCCTCCCTCCTTCCACGACACCCATACACGTCTTAAGTTTTTCCTTCTGTCCAACTTTTCTGTCAGGCTCCCCTTCTCTTGGCACTCTCACAAAACCCACTGTTTTGATTACACTGTGAGTGCAAGCCAATAGTGACTTTTCCCAGGCATTTGGGGTTGTTTTGGTGAAATAAGGCTGAATGGTGCTTCTGATGGGTGACCAATCTTCTCATTCTTCTTCTGTGGGTTGAGTCCACCAAGCAGTTATATATAAGATCATTAGTCGTCTTTGTCCGCAGTTTCTGTATATCACCCAAACCCTGTAATTCATTTTTGGCCAGAATAGGTTGGTGAATTGTCATACTAGTTTGAAAAGTTACAGAGTCCTCAGCCGACTGACAGCTTTCAGGCACAAATCATCTGCCACGAGTAGATGCGATGACCATCCCTGCCAACTGATCACCAATTACTGAAGTGTTTTGCTGATATTGGTGACACATTGTGACTCACAAGACCAATTTAAATCTTTAAAGAGAGAGAACCATTTACGCCATAGGTGTCAAACTCAAGGCCTGGGGGCCAGATCCGGCCCGCCACATCATTTTATGAAAGAAAATTGTATGTGTAAGCGTGCATGATCCTTGCTAAAAAATGTACCGAAAATGTCAAATTGTCATGTGTAATAAATGACGTTGAGATTTTGCAATAATTTTGCTACCCTTACAAGTAATAATGTGATAATGCGATTAAACATTTTTGTGGTTTCACTGTCATAACGGCCCTCCGGGGGAAGACGTAACTCCAACACTTTGTACGCTTTAACTTTAAAAGTTCCCCACCACGATGAT
The DNA here is from genome assembly GCF_001891065.2 of Hippocampus comes. Taxonomy (NCBI): domain Eukaryota; kingdom Metazoa; phylum Chordata; class Actinopteri; order Syngnathiformes; family Syngnathidae; genus Hippocampus; species Hippocampus comes. The sequence goes on from NW_017806174.1 coordinate 168,527, forward strand.
ATTTTTAACACAGTTTACATTGTACTCTTTCACAGCTGACACTGCGTCATAGCACAAAAGAGATAACCTTACCATCTTTTTTAAAACTGCTTTCTTCCTGAACAATTTGGGGTCATTTATTCCTAGTTCTAAATTCCACTTGTTGGGGAAATTTGAAAGACATTGAAAGTGACCCGATGCCATCACTTGACGAAAAACATAATCTGCCTCAAATGTAGTTTATAGTGAATGCAAGATTTAGACTTATTTGAAGACAATCAGGTCTTTTAGGTTTTAACAGCCCGCATGAAATGACGTTTTGGGCCACATTTTCCCTGCTGGCCTTGAGCTTTACACACATGGTCATAGTAGTGATTCCTAACCTTTACTGAGACAAGGCACATAATTAAGTTAAAAATTAAATTAAAAATCTCATGGCACACCACACCAAACAAAAATGTCACAAGGAGCGGATGCACATGTCAATTACCGCAGTTACTTTCTGTCCTTTCACCAAATGATGAGAAGAACATGTATTTGTCCTGTCTGTCATATTATTTATTTGAGTAGCTCGCCATGATCACATGACCAGATCTCAAATTCCACCATGCCAAAAGCAATCTGCCCTTTTTCTGCACATCTCTGGATAATTACTACCCTGCTCCTCTGGCGTCACCTGCCTCTCAGAAGCTTCCACACCCTACTGTTTGCTGTCAAGCTGCCCAGCTACCGAACGCTTGCGACTCCTCAATTATGAGGCAGTCCGAACATACTTAAAATTTGAATTACCCCCAAGAGTAATTTTTAAGCATCCTATGTTCTCTTGAATTGTGCTATGGTATTCTTTTATGTGTATATATATATATATATATATATATATATATATATATATATAATCCTCGTCTCACCCCTCGGTGAAAATAATGCATCAAAACAAAAAATCAAGCGAGGAAATCACAAAATAAATTCTGTATCCCCCCCACAGAATTTATTTTGTGATTTCCTTGATTTTCTTCGTGGTTTCATTGAAGTAATAATTAATTTACGTTTTTCGGCGGCGGGGC
>NW_017806175.1:0-8459 GCF_001891065.2 Hippocampus comes
TGCATGCTAGGAGGCGCGCAGAAGCAGCAATACAAAAGTAACCGCATCGCAAAGTCTCCGATGTGAAACTAAAGGATGTTTCCCCAAAAATCCATCCATTTCTTAGCATTACTTATCCTCAAAAGGGTCACATGTGTGCTGGAGCCTCTATCCCAACTGACTTTGGGCGAAAGACAGGGTACACCCTGTACTGGTAGCCAACCAATCGCAGGACGCAGACAGGTCTAAAATTAAAACAAATTCTTTACATTCTATCAGTCCAGCGGCAAATACTAATTACAGCCATTTCATCTCTCACAAGCGCTTGCACTTTTTGCGCTCTATTGTGACATGCCAACTTACCAGGACATGACAGTCAAGTTTGTTGGGCATGATCTTGAGCTACTTTTTGTGGACTGCACCAAGTATACAACAAGTGCAACTTACTCTTCAATTCACTTCAATTGAAGACACCGTGAAGATTTGGGAAGCCTCGGGTTGCTTGAGCCTCCAGCATGTTAGTGGCAATTGGCACTATTTTTAGCGGATCTGAGGAGGTTATTTTTGGGGATCCCGAGACTTTCCCAGAGCAGGGTGCAGTGCACTCAGACGTGTGTGTGTGTGTGTGTGTGTGTGTGTGTGTGTGTGTGTGTGTGTATTGTTTACTACAGGGAATCCTCTTACCTTCTGTGGAGGGGGCTTGGTCCTGGGCTGCATACAGCATATCCTTGAATGCCTAATGAAGAAAAAAAAATACAAACGCAGATCTTTACCTGTCTGCAAACACTGACTCAAGCAACATAACACAACAGTTTACACTGTAGGTACACGTAAGTGTGCAAACATATTTTTTCTTGAATGAAGTGGAAATAAGGGCCACAACATGTCTAAAATATTATGTACTAATTATAATAATGTTTTTTATTAAGTCACAGATCTTCCTGCTTTGCGTGCCTTGGCCTCTTGGGGGCAGTGTGATACAGTGCATGCATGGAGACACACTTAAATTCAGATCGGAAGAGTAAAAGAAGAAAGTTGAGATTGATTAATATCACTTGTATATATTCCTTTGAGTATTGTTATATTAATTTCTGTGTGTGATCTTACAGTGTTGGTGTGCGAATATTCATTAATTTCAATGAATATCACACCCACAACCCAGTGCTAATTTTTTATGAGCCTGTCAATGGGATTTTAGCATTCCCGCTAACATTAGCACTGGCGATGTTTGGAAAATGAAGCATGACTAATATAACTGTATTATCCACATCTTCTGATTTCAACCTCAACAATCATGATTCTCTGATTTCTATCGTCCTTCATGAAAGCAGATGGATTGTCTTTTATGTTTAAGCAAAAGAAGACATTTGCAAACATCTGCTTTCACTTTGGAAAACAATGACCGAACAAGTAAATGAATTAGTTTAAAAAAGGCTGGCGAGTACATCCATTCCTCCCTTGTGATATTGCTAAACAGTACCCAATAAACAACAATAATTGGTTGTCATTTGGAAAAAAAAAATTTGTCATAGACTTTAAGGGTAATCAACAGAATAATAGATTTTAAAACTATTCGATAGTGACAGCCTTAAGTGAAAAATCTGTCTAATCAGATGTGATCGGAGCAGTCAGAGTCCAGGCGCTGATTCTGACATCGCGAGTCAATGAGTGTGGAGGTCAAATGTTGTGTGTTCGTGGCAACTTGGATTGCTGCCCCGAACGTTCTGCTGCCAACCACATGGACAATTCACAGATGCAGCCTAGCCCACTCTCAATACTAAGTGGAGAAAAATAGATATTCAAATGTAGTCAGGTGTTGATTAAGGAGCAGGCATTGCCATGGTGATGGCATTGATAGGAAATAGGAGGGGGTTCGCCCTTTGGGGAATTGGGATAAACCTGCGGGCTTTGCCAGTAATCAGTGTTGAAACCTGTAGACAATAACTAATCCAAGCCTAATGGGGCCGTAGCTCTAAATGACTGTGCATTAATGTAATGCATACTTAGTGAGACTGGACATCAGCAAATGTATTTTTGTGGTGAGTGGCACAATAAACCCACTTGGAGGTCATGCTTGAGGAGATGAGAGCGTTTGCCTGAAGAATTCTGCAGCTCAAAAAGATTCATTCAACTGATTCTGAGCCCGAGTGGATCCCCGTGAAGAAGTCAGGGAGGATGGTGAAAGAGGAGGAGGAGGTGGGGGAGAAAGGGCAGGTCTGGGACCAGATGTCCTCCCGGTGGGGGAGGAACGACTAGGTGAGGATGGAAGGAGGGGGGTGCATGGGAAGGGAGGAGGTTCTCAGCAGTTGCCTTGCCAATGCCTGTTGTCTACATCATGTTCAGATTGTTCTAACACAACGATAAATCACACTTGCAGAAACTATGAAGAATGACGGACATTTTATATGCAATCTACACAACCTTTGTAGTGGGCAAAATTTCATCAGTACAGGACGCAAACTGGAATCACACGCGCACCCGCTTTAAAATGCAATTTCATCACTTTGCCAGTTGGACTTGTAACTGGGAGCCTTCACATCTACTCTACTCCTCCTCATCATCGCCATTATAGAAGTGCACATGAGTGATTAGACTGCAAATGTAAATGCATAAGTGGCCTTATTCGCCCACGCCAACGTGCACTCACACAAACACATACAGTACCTACAGAGTACACAAATCCATAAGGTCTGTTCGAAACAGCATGCAGCTGTTCAACCCACACTTATCAGACACTTCGGATGAGAACTGGACAAAAATTCCTGAACTGAGTCTGGGTAAAGTTAACAGTTGATCAAATGTGTTTTTCTGAACATGTTGATGTATAAATTTTGATGGTAGGATAACAAAAAAACAAACGTTTTTTTTTTTAAGTATAGTAATTTACAGAGCAAATAGTGCACTCCATACTTTTGATGTCCTTGTGGTGTGTGGTTGGTAAATATGTAGAGTGATGCTTTAATCCATTCCAAGATCGGGCTCATAACTCATAACACTTGGATCTCAACTTAGCTTTCCCCATTAAAATGAATTGAAAAGGCCGTTAAATCATTCCAGCCTTACATTGCGCTCCTTCTGATGAGCCGACCTTGGCCACCAGGGGGCCATTATAGAACAGACAAACAGAAATAAAGAAGAGTTTCATAACTAAGTGACTCAGACAGCGGCAGTAATGGTAGTCATTTTCCCCAGAGGATAAAGAATATATGTTTCTGAATATTGTTACATTTTCTTTCTACATGTGCTGCAGCACCGTTTGCATTCAAACATCCGTTGCTTAAAGGGTTATAACGCTACAACAAAGATGCTATTCGTTATCAGCATTTTGCACCGTGCAGGAGAAATAAGTGCGTGAACTTTCCCAAGGCAATGAGATGTGGTTGTTTTTAAATACACAATGTGAAAAGCTTCAACTGGCAGTGCCAATAAACAGCATGAAGCCCTTGGCAACTTTTTTTTTTTTTACCAATTGCTCATAATCTGTCAAACTGCTGCTTGTTGTGAATTTGAGTGCCACCATAGCCAGCGCTTGTTAACTTAATTTTTTTGCTCACGATTCAAAGCAGAAAATAAATAAATAAAAATCGTCCAAGAAACACTCATCTCTTGGAAAAACTGCAAGTTGAGTCATTTATAAGTCAAGGTACCAATGTTTTTTTTTCCGAATGAGGTGTCAAATGAATGGATATCTGAATTCCAGTCACCATTCTGGATTACACCCTTGAACTGAAGGCTAGTGACTTCATATCTGCATGTCAGAGTGGCCTTTGCATCCACACCCCCATTGCATACCAAACAAGTTTTTAGCATCTAGGTTCATACAGGATAGAGCTCACACCTAATTAGGCCATCACTCAATAGACTTGTCAATGCCTTTGTGTTCAGAAACAGTGCCGCGCAAACTAAAATTACGATATTTCCAGGAATAGCCAGTTTGTTGCCGCCTTCTTATCTGGATTGGGGACACCATGGTCAGTCTGAATAGACACAATAGTGAGGAGGCGATTGAAAACTGGGTCAGAAGTTAATTAATCCAACTGACACATAAAGGAAGACATAAAACTGACTTTAAATCCGTCCGCGTCAATGCAGAAGGATGTTTTTACACAAAGCGCTGAATCCGCCACTGATGATTTAAATGCAGAACCTAGAGTTACGGTTAAAATGACTTGTGCTGCTGGAATAATGAGTCACTGCACAGGTCACAGCAAGCATGTGGAACAATGAGACATTTTGAGCAAAATGAGGGGATTGGACCATGAATATAAACTGTCTACATTTTTGGGCATAATTTGTTTCCTTCATAGAACCTGTTGGGGTTGCTTATGCAGCATATTGTGCCGAACAAAGCCGAAGGTGGTGCATGTCATAGCTCAGTCACTGCACTGCTAACATTCCTGCAATAGGAACCTATGCTGGAGTTATAGCCAATTTACAGACCAATGCAAACGACAGTGACTTTTTCTAATGACTCAACAATGATGGCTGGAATACATACGCACATATTTCTGCATCCTAATTACATATCACGGATAGATCATAGAATTTTTGCTTATATTACATTTATTAACATAATTTGTACTAAGTAATATGAAGGGTGTATTGTATACGATTTAACTGGGGGATAATGAAAAAATTATAAAATAAAAAGAGTCTAAATCTGTCCATCACAATCAATCTCATGTGAGTGACTAGATGGAGAGCAGAAGTATAAAATGGCTGTATGACCATACATTTGTCCTTTGGCTCACTCTACAGATTACAAAATATTACAGAGAGCCCACATAACAATGGGACATACTGTAGCCATCGGAAGATAATTCATCGTTTTTTTTATCCAAGTGTGATCAACACATACATTTTCACACCTGTCGAAGTGTCGCTAAAACATGCTTTTGTCACCCAGTGACTATACAACATACACACAAAGACACAAATACAACTATTTGCTTTTAACAATTATGCAACTCAGTGATAGGGTGGTGTTTCCAAAATAAAACAAGCGTAAAAGGGCTTTCCCTGTAGGCCACTGAGGCAGAGAGAGGTGAGCAGGGTCTTTGTCTATAATTCATAGAGTGAAATGGAATGGTGCTGTCACTGCACATTTGCAATAATACCCTTAATGCATAGCTGGCAACAAAATAAAATACTTCTTAATAAAAATAAAATACAAACCAAAGACCATGTGTGCAAACAGAACAGATCTCTGCAACCAGACAGAAGCTTTCGAGTGAACACCCTTTGGATAAATCTGGATCTATCAGTATTGCTCAGTACAAACAAAGGGAAGCGGGTATGTGGAATAAAAAAAAAAAAAATGCACATTTTCTATTTCTAGTGTTTTGTGTTCAGGAGAAAAAAAGTATAAATCACTGTTGGATTAAAACAAAAGATTCATGAATTTTAAATAAATTATATTTCTTTTTTTCCATAAAACACAAAAAGGCGAATTATTGATTAATTATTCATATGGCACAATGCAAGCCTCTAAATCATTTAAAGTAAAGTCCATTCATTAATTGGTGCTTAATTCAACTGTTAATTTTATGTGGTTATTAAATGAATGAATGTTGTCAACCAACAATAAAAATGCTAAATGATAAGTCAATTACCCTTCCATTATGAAGAAGCATCTTTATAGCTTACAGAAAAAAAGATATATATATAAAACTATAGATATATAGTTATTGTATTTTGGGAGTCCAAAAGTCATCACTGTCAACGTTAAACAGGTCGAGAATAAAAAAAAAAAAAAAAAAAATCAACGTTACCTCATATTGAAGGTACTGTTTTCTCCACTCTGGAGTGATGTGGGACGAAAGGTGCTCGGCAAATTTCATAGTTACAGGAACGAAGATTCCACGAAGTGATATTAAATCCGATTCCGACTCTTCTTCTCTTCCTCCACCTCGTCGCCACTTTTATGTGCGTCAACTTGCTGGCTCAACATGCGGCAGGCAAGTCAGCCCGAGGCGGCCCGCTTCACTCCACTTCTGATCACCGAGCCGGTCCCGTCCCGTCCCACATGCTACGAAACTACTATACGACTGCTACCGGTCTCACCCGGGAAGGATCGCGTGCAGTTGGGGAAGGAGTTGGGCCAAGCGGCTTGCGAGAGTGCTTCTCAGTGACTTTCCTCCGTCCCTCGGCGAGTGTGTGTTTATGGGCAGTGTGCGGTCCGCCATCAGTGACGTGTTTGCGTCACAGAGCGCGAGCTGTCAGCTGCCACTGTTTGGGACCTCTCGCGGCTACTTCCGTCTGTTGCATCTTACCCACTAACACAATTTGTTGTCCTTTGACAACGTTTATGTGTGTTACATCAACTCGTCTGACAACGTTTACCTTTTTATTATTACATTATTCTTGGAGTATTACCCTGTCCTGTAATTTCTGGGGATCTGACTTCCGGTTCCTGGCCATAAAGCCGTTAGCTGAGACATAATCACCACTGGTAGGCGCGGTTAACAATGCACATGTATATATTTTTAGATTTTTTGGGGTGTCGGGGGGCAAACTGGGAAGTTATGATTGAATATTAATAATTAATTCTGCTTAGCAACAAGTGGCCAAAGAACTCATTAACAACCAATACAAAAACGGTTGGATTTTGTTCTTTAGGGCAGGGGTCGCCGTCCTTATTGAAACCGAGAGCGATCTCTTGAGTACTGATAAGCGTGAGGAATATTTGAAATAAATTTGCTAAAGTTTTAATCAGAGATCAAAGTAAACTTTACTGTTTTTTTTTCAACTCATTGCAAATCTGTGCTTGTTTTATTTTCTATAGCACATCAGATTTTCATTATAATGATAATATATAATAATATATTTTATGCACACGTAATAAGTAAAAAATATAAACAGCTACAGTACTACTGTCTTATATGTTGTTTTTGAATGATGGCGAGTTCAAAACAGTTGATCTGGGTGAAGTGACAGGCCATCATTGAATCAATAGCGACATCTAACGGACATTTTTCGTTCATGCAATTTTCCGTTTCCTGGGTTGTAGTCGGCACAATTTACAAGATATCATCATCGTCTTTTTTTGGGAAGCCGATATTAAGAAAACTTGGACACGTATAGAGTATTGATATTTTTTGATTGAAGGGATAACACTAGGTCGCCTGGTCGTGAAATAACAAATGAGCAAAATGAGGCGGAACGGTTGTGTTACCATTGTGTGTTCTAGCCGGCGCTCTTAGTGGATGTATCAATAACGGACCAAACGCGGAAATAAATCCGACTGTCAACATTTTCAATTCTAACAGTTTCAAAACAAGAAGCAACTTATACATTTCATTAACATCGATCGGACCGCTGTTTTCTGTTATCGTTATACAATTCCCCTACGATTCTAAGCCACACGTCGTCGCTAACGGTCCGCCGACACCAAGCAAAGCAATGGCATCTAGGTCGCCGTCATCCTCTCCGGACACTGCGACGGGTTCAGGTACCGACCCGGCCCGGCCAGATACCGGGGAGCCCCTCGGTGGAGCGGGTTCGGACTCTGACTCAGACCTGGGTTTGAGTAAATTTGACTACGGGGCAATGGAAGCGGGAGACCGCCTGGAGGGTGATGACCTGGTACAGGAGTTCGAGTCTGCTGCCGACCGTGTTGGAAGTCTGGTCCAAACAGCCAGCAGAGACCAGCTACTGTATCTCTATGCCCGGTACAAACAGGTGAGTCATGGTTACTGTGACCCGTTAAGCCATCATTCATTAGCATCATGAATGAACCAAACTCTGAATTATTATCACTCATTATTAAGTTAGCAGGTGCATAATATAATTGTTTTTAGGTCAAAGTGGGAAAATGCAATACGCAAAAGCCAGGTTTTTTCGACTTCGAAGGACAGAGGAAATGGTACGTATGGCTTTCCTCCCTCAATTCCTCCATCTCTCTCAACCACACACTCTTGATTGTTTGTTTGTCCCACAACCACTATCCCCAAGTTTCTGGCTCATTTGGAATTGTGTACTGTATTTATTTTTATTTTTTGCTTTGGGAGTGTGTCCCCCTCAACAAGTCACTGTTTGCTGACTTTACTGAAGTGTTTGTCGGTGTCTGACATATTACCCCTCATATCTGGGGGAACAACACTTTACAAGAACGTTTTAAAACACATTCAGCAGCTAATACTAGCACTTCACAAGCTATAACTTTACCTTATGAATGATAATGATCAATGTGAATTTTTCATTTTCAGGCAGGCCTGGAAGCAGCTTGGGGACATGGAGCCGCAGCAGGCAATGCAAGAATATATTTCCTGTGTCAACGTGTTAGACCCTGAAGGCAGCAGGAGGGTAATATTAGTAATTACTAATGAAATGATTTTAAACCAATATTGATGTTTATTGTTCCAATTTAGCATTTGGGGTTATTTCAATTTAATTTATCGAAACTTCAGATCGATATCAGAATCATCTTTATTGGCCAAGTATGTAGAACACACAAGGAATGTGTCTCCGGTACCCCCCCC
>NW_017806175.1:8474-13950 GCF_001891065.2 Hippocampus comes
ATATATATATATATATACTGTATATATATACTGTATATCATACCCTATATGATCCAATCAGATAATATTCTTTGAAGTTATTTCAATTGAGCTAAATAATATAAATAATCACAGCTTCTTTGGATAAATTGCTATTTACAATCAAATGTTACCAGTGCAGGCGTCGGGGGTTCGGTTCCTACTCAGGGCTGGTGCAAATGTTAGTGTGACCAGTTATTTGTAACGCTCTGTACCCTGTGATTGACTGGGGTTTTTTTTTTGTTTGTTTGTTTTAAATAAATTATGCAGTTCTGTGTCCTTGCCAGTAGAGGTCAGTCTCACTGCATCAATTACAATCTTTGGTTTATGGAAAAAAATAGACACCCCCACGACAGTTTTTAACCAGCGAGACGTTGTCATAGACCGTGTCTGTTTGTAATGTGACACAAGCGAGACCGCTGACGCTCTTGTGTCAAGAGAATTTGTGTTGCCCCTGGCAAGGCATCTCTTGGGGGCAGCTGCAGACTTCTTTCGTCACAACAATAATTTTGCACTCTGAGCTTCTCATTGGAGCACTGCTCAAGTCGAAATGTGTGAGGAAGATTATGACAAGATATTAAAAGCCTTATTGTAGCTGAACCTTTTCTTCAAAATGACCCGCAGGACAGGACAAAAGGAGAAATTCGTTAAAAAAAAAACAAAAGAAATTACTCAGGATAAAATACACATTTAATGGCAATAAAATTTCTGCCAATTTTGCATGCATTGCACAACATTTCTATAAAATATTTTTCTCATGGGATATCTTAGAATGAATAAAACACATTGAAACTTTGATCATGAAGATGTAGCTGAATAATTAAAATCTAGGGACGACAGTGTGTGTCCTAAGCTCAACCAAATAAGATTGACATAGTTTTATTTTACACAGTAAGTGTGTCAATATGAGTCATTTTGATTTATATATATATATATATATATATATAATATATAATTTATTTATTTATTTATTTTTCTGGATTCATAGTCATAATGAACATGTAAGCCTGAAATTGTTGTCCACCGTGTCATAATGGGGTAAATGTGTGTAGTGTAGGCCAAGTATGTAGAACACACAAGGAATTTGTCTCCGGTAATCCGGGCTACACTAGTATCATCATAAACAACGACATGACAAATAAGTATGGCAGGACATTCCCGTAATGTAAGTGTACCGTTGTGTGGTGGTACCACCCAATGACAGCTGTGAGACAATGTGCAAAGTATCAAGCAGAGCTAAAGTGATCAGTGGTAGAATACAATATTATAACAGTTATGCAGTTGGTGCAGAAAATCATTGCACCATTTTAAAGTGACAAGTAGCAGTATTTGTCGTACAACAAGTGTGCAATTGTGCAGATGCTTTCCATCTTGGCTCTGACCCTTCTTTGTAGCATTTGCATCCTTCTTACCTTCATTGAAAACCCCAAATTGTTTCAAGGTGTGATTGTGAGTGTGATTCTACCATGTGAGCCTACCCAAACCGCTTGCCCAAATTCAACTGGGATTGGCTTCAGCTCACCCGTGGCCTTAATTAGGACAAGCGTGATAGAAAATGGATAATGTCACAATGTAGGCTTTGGATTAAGAGCTTTCCATTGCTGTACGTATTTTGGTGAATGTGAGCAAAGGGAGTCCACATAAGGATGCCTTTGGGAAAATAGGCAAAATGAATTGAAGTGTTTGTGCCTGAAAAGCCTTTTATGATTGTGTGCACCGTTTCTGCTGATCACCGTTTCTCCTTCTTTGGTCCCTCCATGTTCAATGCCTGTCCTCTTCCCGTTAATGTGGCCCCGCTCCCCTCTTTAACCCTCCGTTCATTGTTTGCTCTTCTTCCTTACTTATGTCACTTTAATGACGTCACACTCATACTCCCGACCACGCTTGACACCTTCTTTTTTCTTTGGAGAGGAGCGAGCGGAAATAATTGCTGACTTTACCTCATTGCCACACAATGCCAGTGAGGCAGTCGAGCATGCTGCCTGCAAATGTCCAAACCTGAAAAGAAGCTGATTGTATTACCACAGCCTGTATCTTGGAAGCGCCGTTAAATAAGTAGTGTATAGACAGAGAAACAGGGCCGAGAATAATAGCCAGAAGTCGACCTTTGTTCCTGCTTCAATTGTTCAGAAGATACTGGTTTTATATTAGATTATACTGCAGGGAAGCAGGGACAGCGCATCAGCGAATATTCTGTTTCGCAAGTGGATTAGTTTGTCCCAAAAGTGCACGCATCGTTATTTCACTTGTCGTGTTTCCCCCCCGACTTTTTCCATTTTTATGAAATCAGGTTTGTGTCGGCTTCTTTGGAAGTCAAGTTTAGTCACTGAAGAATAGGCTGGGGTTGGAAGAAAACACAAATTTAATGAGGAATGCCATAAAGGAGATAATGCAGTTGGGCACAGGCCTATTTAAGGCCAAATTGTTGGATTAGAAACTGAGTACCCACCGCATGCGCATGCCTGAATTTTATTAGGGTGCATGTAATATTTACTGAGACATTTGGGAAAGAGTGGCACAAGACCTGCATTGTTATTCACATCTATACCAAAACATATTGGGTTCTTGCCTGGTCCGTAGGCCACCCCTTCACTTTTGCAGTGTTGGAAAGTGAGCCTTCACAAACCAAAAAAATATCATGAAACAAAACTTAAAAATCAACCCATTTTACCTGTTTCATGCACCATTAATGACAACCTGTAACCTGATAACACAATAAGCTGTCCACTGTAGTAACCGCTGTCCCTGAGAGGGTTAAACTATTTGAAGTTAGGTGAGGGGCTTTAAATCTTGCCTGAAATCCTCTCACAAGGAAGGAACAGCTCCCACTTTGAAAATCACTAACGATCACTCACTTACTGGCACAACATTAACCGTGTTACTGCCAGGGGCATAGCATATGTACAGGTGTCTTGCTCCCGTGGTTATTATTTATTATTTATAAGATCGGGTCTGAAACTCGTCTTGCATTTTCCTTTTTTAATTTTTTTTTTTTTTATGCATCAGAAGTTCAAAGGTTAAACACAACAGTTTTGTATAGGCTTGCTAATACATCAATGCTGGGCCTGAACTTTTGTCTCTTAGCAGTACCAAAGTAAGGATTGTGGCACGTTTAGGGTTTTTCAATGTCAAGTTGTGCCCCAGTGTGATTCTTTCATATTTATTTATGTTAACTAACTCGTGCGTGTGATCTGTGTGTGACAGGAAAGCCGAGGAGCAGAAAGGAGAACGGGCTTCGGAGGCGCAGCTGTCAGCTCTTTGTACCAAGAGGAGACCATCAGGTAGTAGAATTACAAATACACAAAAAGCCAACCAAATATATTATAGCACTTTCTGAAAGAAAGCTTCTGTTCTTTGACAAAAGAATGTGAAAAGTCAGCGGAATTGTGGAGTTGGCTGATCCCGCAGTGCTCACATCACCTTGGTCCTTGGCTTTGCTCTGTTTGATTACATTCAACAGAGCAGAACACACACTCCTCATTTATGTTAATGGAATATTTTCTCCCATTTCCTCATGCCTGGCAGACTTACTCAAGCTTAAAGACCTCATCTTCCTTCCAAATGAAAAAAAAAAAAAAAGCAGCCCTTTTGGCAATTGAAATGAGATGTTTGAATCCTGCTGGTTTCTCGCTTTATAATTAGTATGCGCGGTTTTTGGAGACGCCGGCCAGTGTCTCTCCTTCATAATTATGTTAGCATTGAAGGAAAGAGGGGGCGTGATGAAAACGTGGTGGGCACACATTTACATTCCCAGAACTCTGACTCCGCTCGCAGGTAACAACCATGCCCCCGTGCCCAAACGTACACGCCTCTCTACACTCAACGCGATTGCGTTCGAATCCAAGCAGAACTCGCCGGCACTGTCACATTGATTGCTCTGCTGCATTCCAATTTCATCTTTGCTCGCAACCGCAAACACACAAAACACTCACCCTTCAATATTCAACAGCTACGCACCTGTCAGAGTTAATTGCATTGATCTCCCCTCACCTCACTCTCAAGACGCGCGCTTGTGTGTATTGATAAAAAGCGGCATTGATTTGCAATATCACAACGTTACCGAGCTGATCAGCGTGTGATTGAGGAGGCTTTGAGCGCCCCGTTTGTAATCCCCTCGACAAAACATGCTGATCAACGCAGGTCGGGAGGCTTTGTTGCTTCGGCCCCTTTGACGGTAGCAGGCGCTGAGTTATTTCACTTCTCATTGCTTCTTTATTGTGTGTGTGTGTGTGTGTGTGTGTGTGTGTGTGTGTGTGTGTGTGTGTGTGTGTGTGTGTGTGTGTGTGTGTGTGTGGGGCCAGTTTCATCTGATGGATGAAGGACATATCTTCTCGTATATCAGACTGGACGCCCACACGCACGTATACACACAGTGCACATGAGGAGCTTTTTTTCATGACTGGGTAGCTGGTGACCTTCCCAGCATGCATTGCTGCACTGTTGATGTCACACTGCTTACAGGAGCCGCATTAATCATTTGTTTGTTCCGTGTTTGTAGAGCATCACATTGTAGAATTACAGGCACACACAATACAGATGTTTTGGTATGTAAAGATTTTTTTTTCTTTGGCACTAAAGTGTATAATATAGGGATCCCTGTCCGATCATTGACAAAAGACTGATGAGCTGGCCGATTGATTAGTTACTGTGGGAGACGGATGGTGGCCACACATCAGGAGCACTTGGGGTCACCGTGGCCATCGGGCAAAGGAAGGGAGTGGGCGTGTCCGAGCGGGAAAGTCATGAATATACATTGCGGCGGTAATCAGGAATATGTAAATGCATGAGATCATACAAAACGTTGCGGTGATAAAAGTGTAATGAGTTATTCATGATTCATCACAGGCTGATGGGCACAACGCCGAGGGAGGGAGAGACGGGGGAGTAAGATGAGAGAATGTGTTGTTGAAACAATATGAAAATAGCTTCACTCCAAACAACTAAATTGTGAGGAGTCAATGACAGATTTTGTATTCAATATAAGCACATGACCTGGTTACTGGTATAACGTTTTTTTGTTTGTTTGTTTTTTTTCATGATCAAGAACAAAAACAAGCTTAGTTGCGTTAGTGTTGAGAATCACTGGATCACTACACGTTGCTCCTCCTCTATTTCCTAATCAGTACAAACAAGTTTTCAGGACGTTTCACCTCCTTGCTCTGGATGACTATTGATTTGTGGTGCACTCGGTTACTGGTGAATGGCCGTAAATAATCGGCAACAGCCCAACGCTATTTAAAAAAAAAAAAAAAATATATATATATATATAAGCTTAGTTGCGTTAGTGTTGAGAATCACTGGATCACTACACGTTGCTCCTCCTCTATTTCCTAATCAGTACAAACAAGTTTTCAGGACGTTTCACCTCCTTGCTCTGGATGACTATTGATTTGTGGTGCACTCGGTTACTGGTGAATGGCCGTAAATAATCGGCAACAGCCCAACGCTATTTAAAAAA
>NW_017806175.1:28470-191406 GCF_001891065.2 Hippocampus comes
TTTCTGTACCCATTGTGCCGACATCACACGATACGAATTTAGCCCGGTGTCTCGTAGCTGATTTTAAGGTAAGACATTTTAAACTACAAAGGAAAATCTTTCCGGACTTAGAAGTTCTGGAGTTTCAAATCCAACCGGAACTCGTTCGCTGCTGTCAACACGATGAGGCGACGAGGATTTGGGGTGCGAGTCCGAGATCTGTTGTTCTTGGTCTTGTCTTTTGTAAAATAAATATCCACAAAAAAATGCCACATACTCTGGAGCGACACGTTTGTCAGGTATTCATGTCAAACGTAGGTTATCAGGCACTTGATGATCTGAATATACACAACTTGAATCAACAAACATTTATAGTATTTATTGCTATGCACAGGTATTTTATTTTCAAAGGAGTAAGATATTCCGATTTTTTTCATGAAGACGGTAAAGAAAACAAAACAATCCGAAGATTATTTAACTTGCATGATGATCACGCGCAGCCACTCAAAAAAAATTCAAATCAGCGTTTGGATGTTGGAAGTTATTATTCTGCAATTACCGTTCATTTTCACCAACGTGCCATTCATCTAACGCAGACCATGAATCAGATCAGAGGCCGATTGCAATGGATGCTTATCGGGAACCCCGGAGACACTAACCCTAGATCAAATACAATTGAGAAAAAAATAAATAAATCTTCTACTTTCCAAGTCATGTACTGTCTACCAAAACAAGGCAGAGCTAGTGAGTGACATAGCTGCTGATAGGGGTTGTATCTCAACAGTCAGAAGCCACGGAGAGGTGTGGAAGTGAATCTGGAAGAAGCAAAGCATAGTGCAGTGTGTAGGTGGCACCCACACAGCTCAACCGGGCTCATCTCGGCTTAACCAGCCCCGCATTCGCTTTGGCGCTCCGGCCTGTTTGTCTGAAATCTCCACGGAAGGGACACATCAAAGCCAGGGCACGGGGCCACCATTCGGCTCACACACTTCCAGAGGCAGTAGCGCACATGTACTATAATGTGCGCAAACACAAAAAGCTGCTAAACACTCTCGCTCCTTTGGCTTCTATTGATTGTTTCTATATTGCTCCTGTTCTCCACCAGCTTCACAGTCTTCACCATAAAAAAGGCAGCCTTTACTGGCACAACATTTAACAGTTAAAAAGGTCCGGCCTGCAGCCAAATTCTATGCACGGCAAGCACAAAAAAGCAGTAAGACAAAATGGAAAAGCAGCTTTCACAACAAATACTCATTTGTATAGAGCGGGAGCAGAAAAAAAAGCAGACCGTCATTGCACTCATGGTTGGGTTTGTCTTAATTTGTCACTAATTACTCTCGGGAGATATCTATGTGGTTAATTCCGATGCTTCGCAGTCAAACTATTCAGGTTGAGAGTGTTTTGAATCTCAAACCCTTTTGATGCTAGCCCGCAAAACTGCCTTTCCAGGGCCCTACCAAGGGCTTGAAGACAAATTTCCTGGCTTCTACGGGAATATCAGAGAGGCAACAGAGACAGCTATGGTATGTGAAAGTAAAAAGCGCAAAGCCAGGATTTAGAGACAAAGTTTCATGTTCAAGATTCACTTCTACTACCTAGTTTTTTTTTTTTTTTGGAAGCACTTGTCGCTGTCTATTGCTACCACGGACATCTTTGCACGTCTAATTAACTGTTGGAGGAAAGCCTCGTCACAGTATGAACAGCCATGCACACAGACACTGCCAGTGCCCAAATGGCTTGGTTTCTTGCAAAAGGCATGAGTGGCAAAATCCCTGCTGTTGTGTCTCTAAAAAAGCTCATTTGAGAGAATCTTCGTGTGAAAGGAGAGTCTCGCCTTCTTGTTCAATTTTCTGTTTCACTTCGGACTTTGGCTTCCTCCCAAATGCTGAAAATATGCATTCAAAACTCCACCGTGGAGTCTAATTTGCCCTCAGGTGTGAATGCGACGGTTGTCTCTGTGTCAGTCCTGTAAATTGACAGGGCGTCAGTTCAAGGTGTACTCTGCTTCTCACCCAACTGCAACTGGGATAGATTCAAGCTCCCCGTGACCCTGAACACGATAATTGGTAGTAAAAATAGATGAATGAATGGGATGTCCATCTGAGGTACCGAGTGAGGGTGGTGGTTATCCTGGATTAAAAAAAGAAAAAAAAAAGGGATTTGGGAAGATTTAAAAACTGAAACATTGCATCAGTCGTGCAAAGTATGAGCTTTTTTTTCTTCTTATATTCGTTTGTTTTTTGGAGTCATCAGTACATGCAAAGAAACAGAACCATCCCCACCCACTGCTGCAAGCGGTCAGTGAACCCGATGACTTTTTCCCCTTGTTCAAAGAAATTCACCACCTTGAGGAAAGTTTCAGGTCCTGCGACTTGGTAGGGGAAGAAGATGTGAAATGTGCTTTTGAAGAGTCGCGAATAGAGGAGGCAATACTTCCAACACAGTACCTCATTTACGAGATCGCCACCAAGCATTCTTCAACAGTTTCAAGATAACATTTATTTATTCATATAACACAGTCTTAAACGGAACGTTTACAACCAGCTACAAGAGTTTGCACGTCTACCATTGATGAAATAAATACTGCACCAGTGCTATTTAGGGAGATAACATTGGTCACTGGCATGCCTCTTATCGGTTGTTTCCAATCTGACTTTACAACGTGCAAAAGAGCAGAAAAGTACCACCTCATTTTCTGAAAAATGCTCAAAGTACTTCTACCGTAGAGCACAAGTACCAAACTCAAGGCCCGGGGGCCAGATCCGGCCCGCCAGGTCATTTTATGTGGCCCGCTAAAGTAAGTCACGTGTGTCAACTTGCTAAAATCTGTACCGAAATATCAACTTGTCATGTGTGATACATAATGTTGAGATTTTGCAATAATTTTGTGATCCTGTGTATACTCACTTGAACAATAATTGAACACATTCTTATAATTGACTTGACTTATTTCAAAACTAGTAATCTATTCATTTGTTGTGTACAAGTGATAATTTTGTGGTTTCACTGTCATAACGGCTCTCCGAGGGAAGGTGTAACTCCAAATTGGCCCCGCGACTGAAATGAGTTTGAAACCCCTGCCGTAGAGGATAATTGGTCTGCCTTTGGTCATTCTTATTTTCTCTTGAGTGTTGGTTGACATTTGTAATTTAGTGTGAGATGTGTTGGCGTATATTTTGGTGCAGACAGTAATGCTTGCTGCCGACATCATCAGTTCCCTAATTTTTTTTTTCATCAAACCTCATCCGTCAGCTCACATTTGCATTTGTCATTTTCACAGCGAGAAATGCGTTCCGCACAGCGCTTGCTCGCATGACTGTTGAGAGGGGGGTCTCGTTAATCAGGCCCTTGGGCCAGACGTTGTATTATCATGTCACAACCTGAAATATCTCACAGCTTTTAAAGGCAACCATCACTTCAATGCTTGCACACAAATCAAAGGAAATGACAGACACTCAGGTTAACTGATGTGTTTGGGATTTTGTCATTTTCAGACGTGTGTCTGTAAATGGTGATTTAGCAGACATTTATGGAAATTTTTTTTTTTGTTTGTGTCATAGCCTTGCCATTGTTTGTATTGTTGCTGCGCAATAAAGGCAATACTTCGATCCCTCATTGATAATCTGCGAGAGAGGTGGGGGACATCCTGGACTGGTATAATCTGCGAGAACAGCACAATTGATCGTTTTCTGTCAATTTCCATC
Source organism: Hippocampus comes (assembly GCF_001891065.2). Taxonomy (NCBI): domain Eukaryota; kingdom Metazoa; phylum Chordata; class Actinopteri; order Syngnathiformes; family Syngnathidae; genus Hippocampus; species Hippocampus comes. Next base: position 32,154 of record NW_017806175.1, read on the forward strand.
ATTTTTTACTTTAGCAGTTTCTTTAATTGCTAGATTTGTGTGACAGACACACACACACACATTTACACTTAAATCCTTTTCATTTCATTGCCTTCATGTTTTTGCCTCATCTAATTACACACCTGTGCCAAATTCACAGTATATACAAGCTTAAAAATACACAAGAGCAGTTGCTTAGCAACAACTTTGGACCCCAGTTGCTTCCTTCACAAAACCTTAATTATGTGAATGCTCATATAATGAAACGCAATGTCACAGCATTTCCAAATAGAGAAAAAAAAAACATTTAAAACACTCATTTATTCATTGGCATTTAATTTTATACAACATATGGAGACTATTTCTGTCTGTAATTTGACTGAGTGGAACTTTAATACCAAGCGATTTTAATACCTAGTGACACTGAAAGGCTCTGTCGATTTTGGAGTGTTTTATTCCATTTGCAAAAAACTGTTTCAAATTGAATGAGACTGCTGGCCAGTCGTGAGCTGTCACTGTAGGAGGTTGTAATCTCTTTCAGGAAATGTTTGAATGCGCTGCATTGTCTCTGCAAAGGCTCCTTGACGATGGGTGAGGAATGCGAACAGCAAACTCAAGGGAGACAGGTGTAGATATGAAGAGGCCAAGAAAGTTTCAGGAATCTGGGATTTTTGGAGGCTAAAGGGTTTGCATGAAAGGACGGGTGAGAAAGACTACGGGAGAGGGAGAGGTGTCAAAGCGCGTTTGATATTCAAGTCAAACTTGTGCGTGTGCTTTAGCATCCCTGCTTGATATTGGTTGATGAAATGTTGCAGAAGAGAAAATGATTGGTGGAAATTTGAACCTTGGTGTGCATATTCACATCTACAGGAAGCATGTCCTCTCATTTCCGTCTGAGGCTGGATTTACACTATATGGGTTCAAGTGACTTAATTTCATTGTTTTCACACCAAAATGGCACAATTTGAAACATCCATCCTTCCATCCATTATCCAAACCGCTTTATCTTCACAAGAGTTCACGGGCATGCTGGTTGCCAGCCAATCGCAGGGCACACATAGACACATAACCATTCGCACTCACAATCACACCTCGGGACAATTTAGAGTATTCAATTAAACTACCGAGCATGTTTTTGGAATGTGAGAGGAAACCGGAGTACCCAGAGAAAACCCACGCAGGTACAGGGCGAAGATGCAGACTTCACACAGGAAAGCCGTGGCCCGGAATCGAACACATTACCTCAGCACCATCAGGTGGACATGCTAACCAGTAGACCAACATGCCACTCACAATTTGAAACAAAGTAAAATAAATAATGATGCTCTCAAATAATAATCAAGCCTCTCCAAAATGTAGAAAAAAATCAGATATGAATCAGATATCAACCACTGTGGCTGTGGCATATGCACACAGATCAGATTTGCCCTGTCATGCTGACCTTGACTTTTTGTCCTGTTCATTAAATGTAAATAAATAAATAAATAAATAAAATGTATATATATTTATAATTTAGTATGTATGTATGTATGTATGTACTGTATGTACTGTATGTATGTATTTATTTATTTATATTACTATCACAGTGCTTTTGCTCTTACAAAGTGAGGATTATTTCCTTCAATTTCTGGACAACGTGCAGAGAACTACAGACAACCTAGGCCAAATACTGGGAAACCTCACAAAAAGTTTGTCCACTTGGACACACTGATTACAGCCAACTTTCACTCCTGAATAAGTGCGTGCGTTCGGTAACTGTGTGAGAAAAGCACATATTGATCACTCGCCAACCCACAGCATTATTTACACCTGGAAAACATGCAACTAATAGAGAAACTTAAAAAAAGACTACAGAAAATGCTTAAAATAACAAAAAACACGTTATTATTTTCCGATTTTAGAATCTTCAATTGGATCTCATTAGATTGAATTGGTCTACCAAATGAAGTATCTTTGGACATCTGGTTCGATTTAGTTCAGCAAAACAGAGGTTCTTTAAAGGGATTCAACCTTGAAAATGGTGTCACCTGCCCCCACCAATAAGCGAAATACCGCCCTGTGCGTATGGGCACTGTGGCGACACTGTTATGGGTCAAGGTCGGGTTGAGCACAGAAAGCGTGTAGCTGGGGCGTTGCGGTGAGTTGAGGGGATGACGGGGGCGGCTGGCAAGGTTTGGGCCTTTGGGATACAGCAGCCACCCTCCAGAGGGGTGTGTGGGCTGTCTGTCACACAATAGAGCACTAAATTCAATTAATTTGAATGGCCAGCATGAGTAAGAGGGAGGGGAAGGCGTAAAGCTCTAAATGAGATTTCGCCCCTTCTCTCTCCCCGCCACTACCACAACAGCACTCACTCTTGTCCCCAATGCCAGCAGGTGATTAGAGATGCAGAGAGATAATCAGAGGTGGGATGGCGCCTCTTAGGTGTGTTTGTGTACCCATTGTACGTCAGCGTTCCCAGGGGATGTGGCGTGTGGTTGTTGCCTGTGCATGAGGCAGACAGAGGTTGTGTTATCTGTCTGTGTGCGTTTGATGTGATCCTTCAAGTGGGGGAACAACAAATCAGCTTACGAGAAATGGTTTGCTGATGTTTGCCTCACTTGTTTTCCTCCAACATTTATTATCAATGAATTATCAGAATTGATCATTATTTTAATAATGGACTCATTGTTTTTTTTCTTCTCTCTATTTTTTTTTGTCAGAGAAGAGGATAAGAACATCTTTGATTACTGTCGAGAAAACAACATCGAGCAAATCAGCAAGGCCATCAGCTCCCAGAAAGTGGATATCAACTGCAAAGACGAAGAGGTAATAAAAAGACCCTTGTGAAAAATGTTCACGCGTGGTGCACAACACGGGTCACACAGGGCACATTTCCTTGCTCATCACTGCAGTTCTTCACAAGAATGAGCGTGAACTCAAACCTAACCGCAGGGCTGCCTGTGTGGCACCAGAGGGCAGTAGTGAAGTTTTGCATAAACCAACAGCTTGACTCGAGCCTGAGGACCTGTGACCGTTTACGTTGCAGTGCGTGCGTGTGCGTGTGTGTGCGTGTGTGTGTGTGTGTTTGTGTGTGAGTGTGTGTGTGTGTGTGTGTGTGTGTGTGTGTGTGTGTGTGTGTGTGTGTGTGTGAGAGAGAGAATGAGAGAGAGAGAGAGAGAGAGAGAGAGAGAGAGAGAGAGAGAGAGAGAAGGAGTACCCCTTGTGAGGCTCAACATGGGAGAAATATTTCTAGGAGACATCCAACTTGTCAGCGTAATGATCTTGTAAATTAATCTTTAATTACTTTTTTAAAGGTTATTTCGTGATAATTACAAACAGCCATTTAATAGAGAGGACACCACAGCAGTAATACATCTTTAATTTTCTGCATGAATATTATAGGGGGGGAAAAAATGCAAGGCACTTCTCAAAGTCATGCTATTTGGTGTACTGACTGTATAGTACTTAAGTTTCTAAATGATTCTCGAAACGCCTTTTGAAGGGGACCTTTTCAGGTAGCTCACTCTCTCAAACCGAAATGAATTAATCATACATTTAAAGCATATAAGCATGACTTTTTTCTAAGGGACCTCACACATAATTGCAAATCATTCCGGCTGCTTGGTGAAAGATCAAGTCAGTGATGTAGTGTCTCCTTTAACTTTTAAAATTTAACACGGTTTCAGTAAATTCCAGTATATTTCCATACTTGCCTGTTATCCTTGATGCTGAATTTTATCTTGAATTTGAGCACAAAGTTCTTGTATGGTAAGTTCACTTTTTGTGTTGAACAGAATACTCTGATTGATTCATGATAGTCCACTCCGGCCCCTGTAAAGCTCTCCACTTAATAGTTACATTGGCCTCTTACTTAACTGGTCTTTAGTGATGATGCAAGCATCATTCAGTTGCCACACACCTGAGGAGCGCAGGGGAAGGAGACGAATGAGGAGTGAGGGGGTAAGCCTATTGGTATTCTGACCCGCTTCATAAGTATCCATTCTAACATGCAGCTGGGGTGATCAATATGATTTAAGCGGCAGAATTGGACTCGGAGAGTTTGTTTTACCTAATTGCCCCCACTGAAAAATGAACTTGATCTCAGACCAAAGAAGAGGCCGGTGTACGTGTGTGTGTGTGTGTGTGTGTGTGTGTGTGTGTGTGTGTGTGTGTGTGTGTGTGTGCTTCAACATGATATAGAGTGGGGGCTGCTGATCTATGTCGTAGGGACGCACACACCCAGCGCAATCAACCAAACCTGCAGACTTGCTGCTTTTTGTTGCGGAGGCCTCATTCTCCGACTTTAAAGAATACAACAGGAGCAGTATATATGTTTTTCTGTTCGTGAAAAGACTGACATGTTTTAACTTAATTAAGGTCATCTTGCTATGCATCAAGTGCCGAAACAAGCTCAACAAACGCCCTTAGGTCAAACCCAATTGATACTGTTGCAACTGAAACGGCTTCCTTTGCTGAGACCCGTTCTTGTGCGTTTGCAGGGCCGAGCGCTCCTGCATTGGGCTTGTGACAGAGGCCACAAGGAGCTGGTTTCATTTCTTCTGCAGCACAAAGCCGATATCAACTGCCAGGTAGGCACTTATTTTTTTTACCCCCAAATGACAGCATCGCATATATGTTAATAAATCTGACTACTTGAGGGACTGAGCAGGATCGTGACCATCTTCACAGCAAGTAGGGGGGTCAGCATCAGAAAAAACATTTTCAGGGATTTTATTTTAGGTCGGCAAGACATCAACATTACAGACAAAACTTTTCATGGAGGTTTTCAGGTTTATGGTCAGAAAGTTGATGAAAGAAACCAGTTTTCCATTATACTTGCGATTTGCATTTGATAACTTTTTTTTAATGATCCACGGGAATGTTAACAATCAATTTAAAGTATTGTCCATTTTAATTCCGACAATGGTGTGAATCTGAACTGCCTCAGTAAAAGGAGAGCGACTAGGATAGCACTCAGTCGTGCGTAGAAGTTCTCCAAAACTGAACAGAAAAGTCATGCAAGGCCCTGCCCCTCCCATCTGCTGCTTCTAGCGGGTCCCGTCACACTTGGGCCCAATTAATGGTGACAAGTGGAAACTTTCATTCCATCGCTTGTGTCGTCTTTGTGTTCGCCTGCTAACTCACAAACCAGCGGCATCAAAGCAATACCTGACCTCTCGTTTTGGGGATTTTGCATTTGACCGAGGTCAAATGTGTATGTAGCATGAGCCTCAAGAAATAGTTGAGTAATTAAATTCTACTTGATCAACAACATTCTGAATTAACTCATTCACTCCCTTTCAGACCCTTTTCAAATACAGTGAATAAAAAATGAGGAGCTGGGATTAAATGTGGCGTCTGAAAAGACATCTAAATACGTCTTTGGGAGTGAATGAGTTAATAAATCATGTCCGTCCATACTTGATACCATGAAACGCATGCGAAGTTCTGAAGGATGTTCAAAAGCATCAATTACGACAACCTCCAAATAATCCGATATATGCTGTTTTTCCTCGTACTGTAGATATGTGAATGAGGAGATGGTGTGGAGTTTACCTCTACTTGCACATACTCACAAGCAAACCATAACTTCTATTCTGCCCTGCTCAGATCCCTCTTTCCTTCCACTTCTCTCCCTGAACCTCTGTCCGAAAGCCACCTTTAATTCACGTTGAACCCCAGACAAATCCTCCAGAGCTTCATCCAAAAGAGCTGGCTGGTTACTCGTGTAGCCTCTAGCCTCCCCAAGGTTTAGCACAACATCCAGGAGGGCTTTAGCTTGGACTGTAAGCTGGCTCAGCTGCACATCGGAGAAATTAGTCCTCTGTCTGCTCAGAAGGCACGACACAGCCACCAGGTTGCACACCGAGGCTTTAACCGTAAGGCCGAATCAATTGGAAGTAATCAAGCAAATTGTTTCACGTCGCACAAGCCACATAATCAGGACATTTCACAAATGACTTTGTGTGGTCATACATGGCCTTTTTGTTTCCAACGATGCAGGGAGGAGGAGTGGGAGGGATTTGCTGGGAATGGTTCATAAAGGACTTAACTGAGGGATAACTATATTTAAAAAAAGCATCTAACTGATGATATAGAGCATTGTAATAAAGATGCAACAGAAGATAAAGGCTTCTATTCCTTTTGGAAAAGGCAGCATGCACATTTCTTGTTTCCGTCACAGGATCTTAACTGGTCTATCACCCAGTCCGAGCGAGAAATATTCACCTTCGCCCATGCTGATTGAAATTGTGCAGAATAATTTGCATCCTGCATAGATTCCTTCTCGCAATTGGCAGACGGCAGTTGATACAGATGTTGAATGTTTCAGATATGTGCTAATTATTTGGAAATGAAGCAATCAATCAAACGACACAGACATCCTAGACACAAATTCCTCTACATGAAGGTTTTTCCTGTATTTTTAAACTATTCAGTTCAGCATATCGCTGTTGGAATCCCCAATGTCACAATTTGATAAATTTAATAATTTTCTTTACAAATTTACACTATTATTCTGTTGTGGTGGTCTATATTCATTTCTGGCTCAACTTTATTTTTTTTTGTTTGTGTAAATAAGTCACTCCTAAATGGTCACTAGTTGCTAAAAAAAAGTATCCAGAAATCTCATTAAGTTATGATATTCGGTGACAAACATTATTTGGCGCTGTAGAAGTTCAACACTCAAGTATCGGGCTGAAAATTAGCTGATCACAGCGGCGGTCAAACTCACAAGTGTTTTGCAACACGACGTCTCATTAGAGAGAGATTCCAGAAATTAGACAAGCAGTGTTATTGGAAGCAGATTTATGAGGTGGCTGAGAGGAAAAATATAGTTGTCTAAATCATAGCACTCCCTCACAATGCCAAATTATCTCATTATTTAAAGCTTGTGGAACGATGCCCTTCTTATTAGAACTTGCTTGAACCCCCTTTTTGTCACTTTTCATTTAATCAGAGAAGCGGTAATGACAATCTTTCCTTTGTGGCCAAAGTCTGTGACAGCTTAAAAAAAAAAAAAAACAATTTACAAGCAAAATGGAGGAATGTTTGTTTGAAGCCACGGGTAATCTCTCTTAACCTCCACCAACTGCTGAGCAACCAGTAAATAAAGATCAAACATGATTTATGCTTAATTTGTTGATTAAAAAAGGTGGGAGGGGGCTTTAGAGTTAAACAAAAAGTATTATTTGACTGGCTGAGAAGGGAAATCGTTTGAAATTAATCAACTGATTGTTTTAGTGAATTGTTCCCAAACCCCGGTAACCTGCATTAAGGGCTCGTTTGATAGTTAATCCTGGATCAAGCCTTGGGGGCGGGGCTCTACAATAGATCTGGGTGTGCGTGGGTGTATAGGAGTGTGTGCGTGCGCGTTTGAATACACTGATCACGGCTCTGCCACCTGCCAACTGTAGATCAAACCCCATGTTGCCACTAGCTCAGTAAAAGTGGGACAGGCGCACAGTGTGCAAAGTACACTTTCACTTCATGTAATAATGGAAATGACAGTTGAAAAACTGTACTTCGGCACTGTGTACTGTACTGGAATGTATTTAAGAGTATGAATGAGGCGGAGGCTTAAATTCATTTAACGCATTCCATCATATCACAACTGGAGTAAAAATTGATCAGATTGTCAATTTCATTCATAGGTAGCACCCCCTACCCCACTCGGATTTCCCATATACTGTAATTTAATTCACGTCTGTAATATCATTGTTTTATTTTGGTAATCTTTTTTTTTTTTTTTTTTTACCATTTACCATGTGCTATTCTCAAAAATAGCGAAAATGATTCAATTTTGTTGCCTCAAGAATGCACAACACGGTTTTTTTTTTTTTTTTTTTTTTTTACTAAAAATGTACAATCTATACTATATATTTTTTCTCTATTGTTATTCCCCCTCCACACACACACACACACACACACACACACACACACACACACACACACACACACACACACACACACACAAATACACCTTGTCCTACACGTAATGCTTTGTGACAATGGTGTTTTGGAGAAGAAAATGGCAAACTTGGGGTGGAATTGGAAGAGCAATCTAACCATTGAAAAGGCAGCTTGTTTCTTAAAACAACCTGAAATCATGCTCACTGCACTGCCACTTTCTGCAAATTAGTGTCTTCAAGCAGCATCTTCAAAACCCCCCCCCCCACCCAAAAAAAAACAAACAAAACACTAATATCCTCCTATTTTACTATATAAATTTTGTAACCGTTCCCTAACGATAGGTATGTAAAATGGTTCTGCCACAAAATTGTCTTTTTCGCTCTCCTCCATACCCTCACCAGATTTCTTTTCCTCCTCTTCATGCAAACCACCAGACAAATTCAGAGATGTGAATGAAAACATGACCCCTTGACTCATTTTTTTTTTTCTTGGAGGGAATAGGCTCCCACACATTTGAGACAGTGACTGTTTATGTTTTTAATGCTTTGGTGACTTTGGGAGTCTCTCAGCGTTATTTAACACCCATGAATGTGTGTGCCTGTGTGGTCATTTTCGGTCCAACATCCACCACTCAGTCATCCCACACATACCCAACTTTTGTTCTCAGGTGCAAATACCAGCTCCTCTACGAAAACATCTCAATAAGCCAGACAGTTGCCATGGAAATGTGCAGTTATTCATGGGAACTTGAGTCCGATGAGTTTCGGGAGGCGCTGCAGACGGTCACAAAGGTCGCGAGCAGCCCAGAGTGTATTTACACAATGTGGTACTTCGAGCGTGATTAGTTGAAGTAAGTGGCGGAGGCGTGGAGGAAAAGTTGGGATTAACCCGACAAAATGCAGGTTAACGCCACGCAAACAGAGCGCCAGGAAGGACACATTGTTCACGGCGCACCAAGAGGAAGTGAGCAGAGGACGTGGCAGAGCAGGTGTCACATATTCACGCGCGACTGTCTCCCTCGCTCACGCCCGCGCCTCCACGTTGTATTAAAACAAGATGATCCATGAGGCGGAAAGGGTGACTCACAGCACCGCTAATTCTAATTAATCCAGCGTCGTAGCGTGGCCTCAGCAGGGCCCCAAGTGCTCCCAGTCTATCAGATAGAAATTCATAACTTAATTGAGGTCAGATTCCGGAGCCGAAGGAACAAAAGTCTCCAGCCGGGACCAGCTAGATCAATAGTAATAATTATCCGATCGCAAGGTTGGCCCGCAATTGGCGGACGAGGAACACAAAACAACAAAGTCGACATGGTGCTACTGTCGTGGCTCTTGGTACAGGATTGGACAGTCTTGGTTTAGAGATCCGATGAAGAGGCTTTACCCTGAAAATTGATGACTATGACGTCAACCTGTGACAGAGAGAGTTCTTTCTTATTTCACACTTTCATTCCTTAATGAAGCTTAATAGGAACCAACTGTCAATGACACTCGTTTTTTTTTTTTTTTAACTTTGTATTTAGTTATTTTTTTACTTTATACGTTATAATTATCTTTGCCTTGTCGTGTGAAACTGAACGTATTCTTGAATAAGTTCCAGCAGTAGTAATTCTTATTCATTTGAAATATTTCAAAGATATAGAATTCAGGCACAGCAAGACGAAGTTTCCAAGAATAATTTACCATCCGATATTTTCATGATAGGGAAAATGGACGGTAATTGCATGATGAATGAAGAGTTGGTTAATCAATTATTTCATCATGACTTTGCCAATGTGGTTTGATTAGTATTGGCCTCAAGGAGAACTCTTGTGCCTTCGCAGCTGCAGCGTTTGCAAAATTATTACATTCGCCCTTGGCCCCTGTTCATACTTTGTGAAGCATACTGAAGTCAAAATATATATTGACTTAATTTTCATATTAATGTCTCAATTTAAATAGTACATCTGTTTCATTCAGTGGAACCTTGGTTTTTGTTTCATACAAATCATTTTTGGGCTATATTTTGAGGCAAAACGTTTTTTCCCAATTTTTTTGTGCTTTTTCTCGGGGTTGTTACAGCCGAAAATGGTTCGTACTAAACTTATCTGCCATCCGCGTACACTGCCACTGACTTCCTGGAATGCGTATATGCAACTTGACACCTGGGTGTCTTGTTGTTGCGTGAGCATTACCCAATTGTCATTGGAAGTAGCATTGAGAATTTATTATTATTATTTTTTTTGCTTATTTATTCGGTGCAGTTGTCCCATAAGCCACCACCATTGGGCCAAACAAAGTACCAAATGCCAGCCGACCCTTGGATAAAGACAAGAAATACCAATTCAAGAAAACGCTCACCACAAAATCCGAAAATGGCTGATTTCCCTTCCAAACAAAAAGCTGTCAATACCCCTTTTCCCTTCGCACGATCTTTCCTACATCATCAAGAGCCGCAGTAAACTAATAATTTATCGAATTCATTTGTAATTTTTATTTATAATTCTTGGGGGATATGTTAAACTATAGGTAGTGTCAAATGTATCATTCGTATTTATATATACATTCTTCCTATCAGAAATACTAAATAATTGCTTCAGTTTTCATATCATTCAATTTTAGTCTGACTTTTTGGAGCGGAGTAATCACGAAAAACATGGTTACACTCTATTTGGAAGGGGGAGGGCGTCTTTTTCCCTGTTCAGCGTCTGTTGTAGCTCACACAATTCCAAACACGCACGCACGCGCTCGGCTGATAGAAAGTCAATGTTGGAGCCATTGTTACAGGTTGCCTTCGCTCCCCTTTCCGAGCAATACCGCCTATAACTAATGGCTCAGTCAAGCCAGTCATAACAAATACCCAATAAGATTCATCATAATTGTGTGCACCCAAGTGTGTTGTGCATACGTGCGCAGGTGTAAATGTGCAACCTTTTCTCCATAGCGCTTAAGATTCGTATGCACAAGGAGGAATAAAAATGAGAAATGCACTCCGGAGAAACCGAATAAATATAAATTCACTCTGCAATGTGCCGCAATCACACAATATCTTTGCGCATGACTATTTCGTTCTGGATGTGAAATGAGCACATTTCAGCTCCCTCCGCGGCTTGACTGATTAATGCTGGTCTCGGCTGCAGTTTGCTTCATACACTGTTACACATATTTAAGAGCACTCCCTCTGACTACCTCTTTATAATAGACCCAATGACAGCATAACTGTAAAATATTGCTCTCGTCTTTACAAGTTTGTCTGCCTGACGACTTTCCTCTCCTATAACTTTATGGCACTATTGCCTCTGGTGCATGCGATAAGGTCTGCAACAGGATTGTATTTTTTTTTTTTTTTTTGTATTTTGTGATGTTTACAGCTGTCTTTGGGGGAAATATAACTCACACATCAATGTGAACATATTTTTTCCTTTGAAAGGCGAGATCAAAATTCTGTTTTATTATAATATTTGAATGTAGGGGCAGATGCTCCAGTAAGACAAACTAATCAATTATTCCGTCCTAGTGGCTTTTTGGACCAATAAAAACCTCTTTGTGTAGAGTTTAACAGGTGAGGCAAGGCTTCCATGGCAAAATATTTGCAGCTTCGGAACACATCCAGTACCTCGGTTCAAACGTTTCACACATGCGGATAACTCATTTGCAACGCGTCAATGGGCACCGTGCCTTTGTCAATGTGTAGCACGATTGACTTTGTGATCACCTTCCCTGGGCTCCTTTCTCGTCAAACGCAAAACAGTGCGAAAACAATTCTACTCACGTATGTCTCTTTGATGGAATTGAAATCACAAGTCAAATTTGTGAAAAATTGTTGCTCGGGGGCGGGGTCAGAAAAGTCACTAAGTTGTCAACACTGACTGTGCTTCTGGAAACTAGTTCCTCTCTGTTTGCAGCCATGTTGTTAGCGGCAGGAGTACACGTCAACTCAACGATCGATGACGGCTACGTACTAAATATAACTCCGTTTGGTTGAGCTCCTTTATATCAAACTGGTCATGAATATACAAATGCTAAAAAGAAATAATTCACATCTTGTGCACATAGTAGTTATGTTTATTTGGAGTTATGAGGGTCCAATACAGACTTGATTTTTGATATTGGAAAATATAAACGCATGCTTTCACAAATGCACGACTCTCCATTCATATTCAGTACAGTATCACCAATGAAAGTGAATTCAAGTTGAGAGGTTTTGGGTTAGCCGTGGAGCATAATAAGATCCTTTCCTTCCTGCTACTTTGACGATTCCCCCTTTCATTGGCTACTTTAGCAAGCCGTAGTTTTACGAAAAAATTCAAACGGCATATATCACACGCACTTTACATTTTTATGAACACATCTGCGAGATGCTCTTCTCGGATTCATATTAAGTAGTCGCCACACGGCTCGACTTAATGAAATGAGAGCTGTTGCCGTGTCAAAGGAGCCGCTCAGATATTCACACGCTTCTGAATGTATAATGCCAGCACTCACGGGGGCGAGCTGGTAACTTGACAGTGATGCTGCTGTCCAGAGAGGCCTTGCAGCAGGAAGCAGTCGTCTTTGCCTTCATCAGCTCTTGTTTCGTTCTCATTGGCCACTCACTGGGCCTCGCCTACATCCTACTATTTGATTTCCATCGTTCTTAACCATCCACATAAATTGTCAGGAGCATTAAAGCTGTCCTCGACTGCTTCAGACAGAGAAGGGGGGAGTAAGAGCTGGAAACTCGGTGGGTGCATGGAAAGGGGAGGGGGTGGGGGGGAGTGAGGAGAGAGAATAAACAAAGTAAGTGTTTTGCCTTCCATCAGTCTCCTGCAGTACTCAGCTTTATGAGCCCCCCCCCATTCCCCCTCCCACCATCCTACTCCCGCTGCCTCCGCCGCAGCCCCCCCGCTCGCCTGGCCATTGATTTTCATATTACACTCTTTTTTGCATTTATTTATTTCATATATTTCTTTTTAAACATCATCGATGAGCTGCAGGAGGACGGACGGATGGGGTGGGGGGGGGGTGTCCCCCGGCCATGTTCATTCTTGGCTTCGACCCTCTCCTCCTCTCTGATGGCCGTAATGGAGGCTAAGACGTCCCATGGGAACAAGCACGTTTGGTGGCGCCAAGAGGGGAGGGGGCTGTGCCTGGGTAGAAGGCAACGGATTTACAAACAAGGGAAGCGCATAACTGTGAAAACCAACCAAAGGGAACTTTTGTGCGTTCATTGAACATTTCAAGGATGCTGTACTTGTTGAATAAAAATTAGCCGTTGTTGCACCACAATTAAAAAAAAAAAAAACAACAATCCCTGCAATCTATACCATCGTTACTGGTACGATGATGTCAGCCGTAGGCTTGATGGTGGTTGAGGGGGAGCACCCGGGGTACCTGAAGGACACTCCCTGGCGGTGTGAAGGGCGTCGAATTAGGCGTCAGGCTAATTTGTCCATGGGTGCCAGTCCTCACACGCTGAGTGGCAAGGTTACCTCTTGCGGCTCAGAAAGGAGGCTCAGATTCAATTAAGGGTGCCCCTCACCCCCACTCCCTCACCTCCCACGAGCAGATCCTTTTAACACCGGGGCCTTCCCAATACGCACATGCACGTAAAGCGCACAGTGCACACACACGCGCGCGCACATCTGATTTGTCATTTGGAATTCCAAGACACACACACACACACACACATTTACAAACAACTCAACTGTCTGCACAAATAAATAATCTGAATTATGTAATTGGCCTGCATGGGGAAATTGAATTTCCAATCTCAAAGGAGATGTGATTTCAGTGCCTTGCTCAATGATAGTTTAGTAATGCTCAGGAATAAATAGTCTCTCAGTAGCAACCTATTACCTGTTGACCAATTGAAACAGACGTGGAATTCATCTAAAGTAGGTCTTCAAGTTGTCTTTTTTTTTTTTTTTTTACTTTTGTACAGAGGGTTAGGTGAAATTTTCTCAAGTACAGGAGTTGAACTAGTACTTCTACTTTGTCTTTTTAAAAAAAAAAATTACTCAGGCATCTGCACTTCTACTTTAGTGGGCATCCACCTTTGCATACAACAGACACATCGGTAACATGCTAATGAAAGATGCTTAACAACATTTACTCTGCTTGATTGTCTACTTCTTATCTCAATGTGCAGGTCTAATTAGTCGTCTTTATGCTGCAGCTATGCTTTTACATTGCGAAAGGATGAGGCGTGTTCCAGAGGTCAGTCCTGCAAAAAAAAAAAAAAAAGATGTAATGAGCCAAAATAGATGTTTCGAAAGATTTTGAGGTAACATGGTTGGCTCATAACGAATCACGTAAAAGTGAAAGCCATCTGTCACTGCTTCTTACTTGTATGTCTCACGGGTCTTTGCAATCCATCCCGCTCACAAAAACTCACTCGGTATGTTCTGCGCTTTGCAGTCATTCATCTTTTTAAAAAAGTTTCTGAAGCTTGAGGTTTTTGGGGCCACGGTCACTGTTCTGGTTGGAGACGGGCTCCGGTGAAGTGACCAGCATCTTCATCTCTTCCATCTTGCTGCATTTTGATTAATGGCACCTGCTCTTCATAATGCGATCTGCCGGAATCTGCATGCCAATGATTCCAGTCGATCGATTTACCCAACACACGCTCGCACTCCCTCCCAGCTGCTGTCATTATGAAAGTCAGAAGCTGCCGCACGCATTGATCATAAATTATAAGTGCTTGTCCATTTTTTTTTCCCCCACTTGTTTAATGTTTCTGTCAGGGACGGAGGGCAGACGGGAAATGGGAGGGTGTAAAGTCTGAATAAAGAAGAAGAATAGACCAGACAACGGACAAAAAGTCTTTAATCCTACCCGTGGAAAAAAATGAGTGAATCAACAGTCTGGGAGGATGTTCACTCAGTTGTTTAGTTATTTTTTTTCAGACATAACACAAAACTGAACTCATTTCAAATGACAACTTTCTGGCTATTTTTCTAAACCTGGTAGTCAGGAACAGTTGCTTGTTTAGACCAAGCAGAGGGAAAACATTATGGAATAAATTCTGAGGAAAGAAAAACATGAAATTATGAAAGAGAAAAATAAAACACAACAAAAGAACACTTGATCTCACCACTGGTACGTTGGTGCGCATCACCTCTGGCTTTGAGGACAGCTTGCAGTCTCAGAGGCTCGGATTTAATGAGTGGTAAACGGTGCCTGTCATCAATCTGGCTCCAACTTTCTCCAATTGCTTTTGCCAGATCAGATTTGCAGATCGGAGACTTGTCGTGGACTATTTTCTTCATGTTCCACCAAAGATTTCCAATTGGAATGAGATTGGGACTATTTGCAGTCCACGACATCGACCTTATGTGTCTTTCTTCAAGGAAAGTTTTCACGACTTTTTGCTCTACATGCGTAATCATCTTGGAAAATGATTTCCTCATCCCCAAACGTCCTTTCAACTGATGGGATAAGGAAAGTGTCTAAATGGTAATGAAAATTGAAGATGTAATGACAGCCATCTCCCCAGTGCCTTTACCTGACAGGCGGCCGCGATGTCCTCAATGACTTCTGTGTCATTGTAAGCTTTTGTTTTTCTGTTTAGGTGTTAATGATGGCTGTTGTTTAGCTTTTTTTTTTTTGTACGCAAGTCCCATTTCCTTCAGTCGGATTTCTTACAATTTGGTCAACAGCCTCCAGTTTCCTCCCGTTTGATTTGCTGTGCATTTCCTGTTTTCAAGACAGTGCCGTGACGCTTTGATGTCTTCCTCGATTTACCGGGCTGCTTGCCTTGAGCAACGTTGTTTGGAGTTGGTTCAGATTTTAGACACGGCCGACTGCGAACAGCCAACATCTTTTGTGATAATGCGTGACCATTTGCCTGTTTTAAGAAGTTTGATATTCTCGCCTTTGTTTCAGTTGGGGTGTCTCGTTTTGGAGCCGTAATTCATGTCCGTCCACTTGGTGCAGCAGCTCTCTTAGATGCCATCATTCCTGTTGAACTGCAGATAACAAGTCAATCTAACCTTAGGCAGATGTTAATTTTAAGAACAGGAATTTATGAGCTCGTTCTGTATTTTTTCCCCCTTTGCTTGCTCGAAAAATTGACCTGTTATTGACCATCAGATTTTTTTTCTTGTTTTTTTTCCGTGTGTTTTTTTTTACTTTGAAATAACTAGTTTTTGCGTCATGTCTGTGATCTGCTTTTCTTTTCTCCAAAATTAAACAACCGAATAAACATCTGTGACTGGTGATTCCATCATTTTTGCTTGGGTTGTACTTAGAGGACTGTCGATACAGCATCTTCCCAAATTCCCAAATGTATCTAACTTAAGTATTTTTACTCCTTATTGTCTTAAAAAAAAAAAAAAAAAAAAAACATCCTGACATTCAATCTTGAGGCAATAAAATACCGCATCGCTCCCACAGAGTGAGGAAGGAGGCGGAGTTTCACAATGCTTCCCATTCAGTTCGAGAGTCTATAGATTTGTTCTCAAGCTGTTTTCAACCCTTCAACCCGATTAATATTGCATAACAAGAACAAACGATGAGGGGCAGCCATACCAAAAAGTACCACTTTGTGGAAAAAATAACATTGACCATATTTGGATGTCCGTTTCCGGCCCGACAGCAACGCTATGCAAAAGCCATCTGTATATGAGAAAGATCAAATCAGCTACCATCTCGTTAACAAAGCCAAGATGTTTTTTACTTTGAAATAACTAGTTTTTGCGTCGTGTCTGTGACCTGCTTTTCTTTTCTCCAAAATTAAACAACCGAATAAACATCTGTGACTGGTGATTCCATCATTTTTGCTTGGGTTGTACTTAGAGGACTGTCGATACAGCATCTTCCCAAATTCCCAAATGTATCTAACTTAAGTATTTTTACTCCTTATTGTCTTAAAAAAAAAAAAAAAAACATCCTGACATTCAATCTTGAGGCAATAAAATACCGCATCGCTCCCACAGAGTGAGGAAGGAGGCGGAGTTTCACAATGCTTCCCATTCAGTTCGAGAGTCTATAGATTTGTTCTCAAGCTGTTTTCAACCCTTCAACCCGATTAATATTGCATAACAAGAACAAACGATGAGGGGCAGTCATATCAAAAAGTATCACTTTGTGGAAAAAATGAAATTGACCATATTTGGATGTCCGCTTCCGGCCCGACGGCAACGCTATGCAAAAGCCATTTGTATATGAGAAAGATAAAATCAGCTACCATCTCGTTAACAAAGCCAAGATGTGGACGTCTTCTGCTAATCTTGGCTACTGCCATTGAAGCTAATCACCCTAATGTCTCAAATTATAAGCAGCGATTGATTGACGGAAGACACAGTCACCCCATCACAACATTAGCCACCTTTGCAAACTCTAATGAGAGTCATTGGACGAGATGGATCAAAAAGTCCTCCGACCGTCTCAGCCTAATCTTGTGGCCGATGAGTGTATATCGCAATATACAGTACATACCGGTGTGTATCATATAATGCTTAGTTAATCTTCTATTGAATACAAGGGCAATCGTTGAGTGGTTATTTTTATGCTCATTATGTTTTGCTTGCTTTGAGAAAAAACCTTCTACTGTCTCATGTTTTTTTTTTAAATTCGACTTATATGTACTCACTGAGGTTTTATGTTAGCATTGAGGCTTGTCCAGCAAAATCCAGTGTTGTATTTGCTGGCTTTGACAAGACGAGCTTTAACATCAAGCTAAACAAATCGCATCCAAGGTTCAGACACACAATCAGAATGAAATGCTGCCAGTGTATCGCAGACTCCAGGGACGTCTGCGCTCTATTTGTATCCCCAAACCGAGTTATGTTTTATGCCCTTGAAGCCGCCATGTAATGCTGCCGTAAACGGTTTAGGCTCAACATTTGGACTATTCTTGTCCGAGCGGCAAGAGCGTTGTGGAAGCTGATCCATGCGTAAAACCAGTTCAGTCGCTTTCCAGGAAAGACATTTGTGACAGTCGCTCTGTGTGTTTGCATTGCGGAGAAGTTCAAGTACGGCTGAGGGTTTTATGACTTCCTGCTTGACGGATTCATCTGACATTCCTCCACTCTCATCGGACTTTTTTTTTTTTTTTAAACAAGCGTGTACAAAAATGTAAATATGCTATCTAATCATTTCCTCGGACCTATTCAATCGCAAGGCCGAAGAATCAAAAGTGCATGACGCGTCTTTCTGTATTCTTTATCATCATCATTCTCTTACCTCACCTTGCTTGTGTGGTAGAAATGATAGATGGTTGTGACTTAGATCCAGCAATACTGCAATTGTACTAATAGGTCAATCCTTATTCATGCCGCACCTAAAGCATATTGGTCCGGCCCATTAAGGTGATCCACAGCTCAGTGCCGGAGCTCTTGCTATTGTGCAAGCAGCTGCTTTATTGAACACTCTGCTGACGTTTCTGCACCGCAAGGGGAAACTTTGGATGACATGCGAAAGCTGAGGTTTGGTGCAACATGCCTCTGTAATGGGATGGGAACAGGGGTGCACCCGAGCGGGTTGGGGTTGGGGGGGGGGGGGTGGGTTAAGGGATTGGTGTCTCTTCCAAGCTACTTCCAAAGCAAATGGAAGACAATCCAATTTCCTGTGATTCCATCAAGCCTGGGTCCTCGATCCAGGGGCATTAGGGAATGCTGAGAGGACAGGCCACTGACCCCTCACATGGCACACACACACACACACACACACACACACACACACACACACACACACAAACATACATATTGCCACACTCGACACAGTGCATTCAAAACACTGTCTACATTCACTACACCATACATCTGCATTTAACTGATGATATTTCATTTTTGTTAACTGTGCATACCAGTGATTTTAATTAACTGTACATACCAGTGATTTTAAGTTATTTGGTTAGTTGAGGCTACTGAAGTCTGCGGTGTATCCAGTACAGGAGGACTGGAGGATTTTTTTTTTTTGTTGTTGTTGTAGGAGGATGAGCCTGTTAAAAAAGCTAGTACTTAACTTCATAGCCACATATACAGTGGACCCCTGCTATTCGTGGGGCATAGGGACCGGACCAGCTCGCCAAAAGCAAAAATGTGTGAAAAATTGATGCCATTATGAATGCATTAACCCTTTCATGCACCCTGTAACCTGATAACATCATAAGCTGTCCGCTGTGGTAACCGCTGTTAAATAACTCCAGAAATAAATTAAAGTAGATATATTGTTAAACCCCTCAAATTCTTTAGTTGACTATTTGGACCTGTAAAAGTACATTTTAAACGGAAGCATCATAATCCATGACCAGTGTCGTCGCTGTCACCTTTCGGTTTTTGATGGAGCCAGTGAATGGGTCTTCATGTAGACAAAGATTTAGATTGTTGCTGTCTGAGAGATGATCTTTTTGTGCCGGACGCACTGGAGTCCCCAAATAAAAGTACTATTTTCACAAGAACACGTTGATAATAAGTCCTGATATTTCTTATGTATTTTTAAATTAGCTGCAGGAAAACGTGGTCGTCTCTTTAAGACCGCTTGCCATCCATGTGTGGTGTTCACGAGGCATTCCATCTATTGTAATCGTGTGTACAGTATACAGTGCCCTCCATAATTAATGGTAACACTCCTTAAGATATGTTAAAAGCCTTAAAATGAATTCAATTTTTATTGCAGAAGCATACTCTCGTACTGAAAATTGAAGCTATGGTTCACCATGCAGAATCAAGCTGTTCCCATGGCCATGTCAGTCCCCAGACCTCAACCCTCTTTGAAAACCTGTTAAGTGACGTTAAGAGGAGCGTGCAGCAGAGAGGAACCAGGTCGCTGGATGATTTGGAGAGAGGAATACTTGAAGTTCCCTCTTTCTGTATGATGCCATCTTGGGAATCAATCTAGGAGAAGATTCGGTGCTGTTTTGTTGGTACAAAGTGTTTGCATCAAGGTTGCTACACATGTGACTCACGTGAATTGATGTAAAAGAATGATATCTTAATGAGGTTGTTTTATTTTTCCAACTTTGGCACAGTATTAGCCAGCTCCATCGAACACCATCCATCAGACTGCCAGCTTTGTCGGGCATGGGCTCGCTACGACCCGTTTTCCACTCTCTGGTCGAGATTTGCATCTGTGTTTGAGATCCACCCACGGGGAATAGAAAGCTCTAATCCAATCAGAAGGTCCCCAAAGTGCTGCCCCCGAGACAGAGACGGAGAGAGAAAGTGAGTGGAGAAAAGAGAGAGAGGATCACAATAGGATCACCGTGCATTGAGGAAAGCCAGGGTTGAAGAAGAGAGGGAAGGAGGGGGGAAAATAAAAAAAAAAGGTGGGGAATGAAAGCCGAGGGATTATGATGGAGGAGGTGAGTGAATGGGAAAGAGGGAAAAGGTGGACGTGGTAATGACAGTAGAGAGTGGTGGGAAGGAGGCGAAAGAGGGAGATGAAAGAAAAGGCAGGAGGCGAAAAGAGGAAGACTGGCTAGTTAGCAAGAAAAGTAACTTCAAATCCCAAAGGGGGAAACGACTAACGCGCACTTCCCCTCGACATAGTTTTAATCTTTTGGAGGTGTTTTCACTGCGGAGCGGAAAAATGTCCCCAAAGGCCGCCGCCTTTTAATCCGCCTCCAATCACGTGAACCCGGTGGACTTTTGTTCTGAGGGCGCCCAGCAGCACTTTGGCCATTCATCATCATTACGAGGTGCAAAGGCAGGCTGGAGTAGTGATTAAGAAGTGAATCTTCTGTTGATGATGCCTGTCATAGATTGAGTCCTCTTCTACCTAGACGCACACCTCTCGCTCTGTCCTCAAGCCACATTTCCAACAAGAAATATGTCTCTACCGTTGACCCCTTAACCCGAACGACCATTTGTACCATTCACACACACACATAGACGACGACCGACTCTTCACGCTCATCTCTCTGTTGTCCCTGGACTGATGTGTGTCAGGGTCACATAGCTACCGTGTGAAATACACTCAACAAATATTGAAATAAGACCAAAAACAAAATAATAATAATGCTTGGAACCATCTTCACTTCTAGCTGATCCAATAGATCCACTTCAAAAGCTGCCTTCAATAACAAAAATAATCAATCATGTGACGCGCTCATACTGAAAGAGAGAAGTCAAACTTGTTTGAATACAACCGAATCGCACAAAGCAGCCAGACAGATCATGATCACCTTTGAGTCCCGTTTTTCCCAAATCAATACCTCATCTCCTCATAATCCTCCCCTCCCATGGGCCAATGAAAACGAGTCCCGCTCAAACCGTCCATAACAAGGAGCCACTGATTGGTATGCCAACAGCTGAATTTTCTGGATTCGGTGGCTGCAAATTTGTTTTCCCTTATCATAACTGTGCTGATTTATTCTTCGTTCGTCACAAGCCTGTTGAACGTTGTCTTTGCCTTTCACAGGATAATGAAGGACAGACGGCGCTACATTATGGTAAGAAGGCGGCTGCTGATGCGGGTGTCTGTTCACTTTTTTCAGTCATCGGCACTTTGAGGGAAACGTGTCCCCCCCCCCCCGGTCAACTTCTTGTGCCGCTTTTCCATCCTGATGAGGCTTACCCGTTCCTTGTGTGCGTGTCCTTTGGCATGTTTGTATCTAGTCCGCGTAGAGATTCCGGTCCGGTTTCGGTAAATGTGTGTGCGTGCGTGTGGTTTGCTTAATAATCGCTAGGCCTCCCTGAGGAAATCAGCAGCGGTCCTCAGACTCCCCCTGACCCTCTCATGCCCCAACACACATGTCCCTGAGGGGCGGTTCCCTTGTCCTTCGGATTCTGTGAGTGCGTAGCGGCTCCCATCTGTCCTCCCCACCTTACCGGAGTAGTTTGGTGCCGGCCGTATTGCGTCACCCGCTGGCACATGCATCCGCAAACCCAAGAAGGTGGCATGTAGAAAGATGACGAATAAACATAAGCGATGAACTCCGAGAGACAAATAGCAGAGAATGAAAATTCATTTCCACTTCTCTTTGCACAGGGCCGTGGCGGCTGGCAAGTGATTAATTGAGGGTTTACTGCTCACCATAAATTGTTCCCCTCCTCTACGGCTCCCCTGAGGGCCAGCTACTTTTTCTTTTTTCTTCCTTTTTTTTTTTTTTTTTACAGCTCAAGGCCCAGGCGAGACGTCGGCCACGCGTCGCGCACGCCGCGCTGGCTAAATAAAACATGCTTCAAATGCAGGGCTCACTCAGAAAAAAAAAAAAAAGCCACACGCTAACCTCGGCTGGCTTTCGCGCATGCTCGAGTGCGGCGTTTCCAATGTATCGCCACATCTCGCATCCACTCTTTGAGGTGAAGAGGCCCGGCTGTCAATCACCGCTGTGCTGCTGACATCAGCGATCATGGCCGAGCGCGTAGTCCACTGTTTAAAAGCAGCACTTGATAGACACTGACAGAGAAGAGCACTCACATCGCTAGAGGGGAAAAAGGGGGGTGGGGGCGGGGAGACCTGCCAGGTACCGGCGGGGGGGGGGGGGGAGACCTGCCAGGTACCGGCGGGGCGAGAGGTGCATCAACAACGCTAGAGATGCGCTATGTTGAGAAGGTGTACAGTTTTTTTTCTCGAGGGGATGGGAAAAGAGCCTTTTCGTTGAGGCACGAATTGCCAGGAGGACAGAAATGAAGCATTTCAGAGAAGCGGTTACTTGACTCCTTCCTGCAGAAGGCCTTTCTCTGAACTTGACCCGTGCGTGCGGATTAAACCAGTAAACACTAATGAGCCAAGTATCCACCAAGTCGAATATTTTGCTTTGGGTTCACTAGAGGGCGGCCCGGTGTTCCAGTGGTTAGTGCGTCGACCTCACAGTGCAAAGGTACCGGTACCAATCCCAGCTCCGGCCTCCCTGTGTGGAGTTTGCATGTTCTCCCCGGGCCTGCGTGGCTTTTCTCCGGGTACTCCGGTTGCCTCCCACATTCCAAAACAACATGCATGGCAGGCTGATTGAACACTCTAAATTGTCCCCAGGTGTGAGTGTGAGCGCGGATGGTTGTTGGTCTCTGTGTGCCCTGCGATTGGTTGGCAACCGGTTCAGGGTGTCCCCCGCCTACTGACCGAGGACAGCTGGGATAGGCTCCAGCACCCCCCACCCCGCCCCCCGCGACCCTTGTGAGGATAAAGCGGATCGGAAAATGAATGAATGAATGGGTTCACTATCTATTATGAGACTCACTTATGCAGGGTAGAGCTAGGCGAGCGAATTGATGGCAGATATCCACCTTGTACATACTGTATGGTGACTTCTCGTCATGATCAATTCATACAACGTCCACTGAGGAATTCATGAAATTTTGGAAGCTTTGCTGTATTAACAATAGTGTACGGGGGAAAAAAAAAAAATCCTTGATCAGCACCAGAATTGAATGGCTTTCTATTCAACACTATTTTCAGAATACACCCCTAAATGTTGTTTTGGCAGAATCTCGGCAAACTAACATTGCGAAGGGAGCCGTGCGATTTCCGCGGATATGGTAGAATTTCTTGCTGATCTAATAGTTGTCTTCTTTCATGTAAAGCATCGGCGTGCGAGTTTGGCGACATCGTGGAGCTCCTGCTGAGCACCGGCGCCGACCCGTCCATCAAAGACATCGAAGGTTCTCTTCCCGAGGAGGTCACAGAATCCGGCGCCATCTCTTCACTCTTGCGGCAGTACACCGCGCCCAAAGGCTAAAGCAGCCACGCACGCCCTCTTGCCCCTCGTCTCCAGAACCCGGTTCCCCACGTTGTCGTCTCATCGTCCCAGACTTCCCAGCATCCCTCACTTCCCAGGTGAAAGACTGTGCAACCCCAGCAGTTTGCATTTGAATAGTTTTTGTTTTACTTTGTTTGTTTGGGGTTTTTTTTTCTTTCTTTTTTTTTGCTCCCGAACCGTTGAGGTTAGTTGGCTTTGCCGTGTTCCTTTTTCATTTGAAATACTGTATTTTGACCTCACTACGGTTGGCGGACATGGTTCGGAATCCAAGAAAACAGCACTGTCAGGTATTAAATCTCTGGATGCGGCAAGACTTTCGAATTTATCATCCACAATCACGATCAACTTTTCTGACCACTGCTGCAGGTGGATGATTCACTTCTGTTTCACTCCAAAGAATGCTTCGTCTGTCATTCAACACCATTAAATTCTTAAAAATGGCGGTACTCTTCTTTTTATAAACAGCAATCGTATCCATTTTTTTTTTTCAGCCCAACACCCAAATTAGTTTCACCGTGTGACTCAATCTTGGAAAAATACAAGTGTAACCATGATAACATCGACCTATGTTTTTATCATCCTGGGAAGGAAAAAAATAAAATAACGGAGATAATTTGCTTGCACAAATGTGCACACCCACATTTAACTCTTATGTCACATTCAAACTTGGCTGAAATGGGACTGAGCACACATCTGCCGTCATTTAAATTGCTACTGATTTACTGATTACTACCAAGCAAAGTTCAGATGTTCTAGTAGGCTTTCCCTAACATTATTATTTTATTGCTTTGCCGTTTTCTGCTACCACTGACTGGTGTTTGAAACTGTTCATAATCCACTCTACCTTGACTTATCTCCGTTCTTTCATTTTACTTTCTCTTTGGAAAGGTTTTTGGGCCCCCCGAACCCAACTAGAGTTGTACAGGTTGCAGGTCACAATGATGTAAATAAAATTATCTCTGTCTCATTTTTTGGATACCACAAAAACCTGGAATTTGACGTTGCGTAGACTTTTTATATCCACTGTGACTTCATTGAGTTAACTACACAAACTAAACTGTACGTCATATAGGAGCCATCCAGATGTTCTGCAGAAATAACCAGCACATGGTGCATGTCCAAATCTGCTTTCCTTGTCAAGCTGCTTTGATCAGTATAACACACACACACACACACACACACACACACACACACACACACACACTGACAGATGAGAATAGGCTAAATCTGGATTGCGGTTCTTAACTACAGCTTCCTGATGAAGACACAAATACAGAATAATGTACAGTGGCGAGGGGACACGGCTTAATCCTCCTCTTTCTAGCGCACTGTCAAGCGTCTCACCCTTGCCCCCCCGTCTTTGGTGTTTAACTCAAATGTCAATCTGGCCTGATTGGAGGTGTTAGATAACAGTCTCAACGTGTCTGCTTGGAGTTTGTCACTCACCCGCGCAGCCAGCGTTTGCGCTCATTTCACCTTCGGTATATGTTTTGCGTGCGCTGTAGTGGGTGTGAAACGGCGAAACCCGAGTGAAATTAGATGTCTTGATTTTGCGTGCAAGCCATGGCCTCCACTTCTCAGGAGGCCCTCTCACAGAAGTCGCCTGGCTCACGTCTGGAGAGTCTCGCCCTGCTCTATAAATACTTTCAATGTCCCTTTTATGAAATCTCGAAGAAGAAACGATGAAAGAAGCCTCACGTGAGTTGAAAGCTTTTCAGTATTCTGAGGCATGAAGGGCTGCACTCCCACAGAGAGACTGAGTGACCATGTCATGGATTCCATTAGGCAGTGGGTGTATAGTTAAAGCCAGTTTTTTTTTGGGGGGGGGGGGGGCCCCTCGTGCCTTCCTAAAGCCTGTAATACCAGCTTGAATTAAGAGAGGGTGACGGCAGCCGCACAGCCCCCCTCGGCCTGTCTGCAAGACTCTGACACTAAGCCCATTATGTTTCCATTATGGGGCTTCAATTTTCCTCTCTGCTTCTTTTTTTTTTTCTGGGCACCGCAGCTCCCTCCCTCTCCACACCAAACCACCGTACCTGCATGTTGTTCAAACAAATTTAACTTTTTGTCTTTATAACCTCATTGTTGCTTCAGAGAGCTCTTACAGAAGCTTTTCAATGCCGGTGCTTGTTTGCCTATAACTACATTTAGAGAACAGGAAAATACTTCAGTGGGATGCTTGAAAACAATTTGAGTGAAACTTTTTACATCATCGTCTCCCCCCAAGGACAATGAGTCATGTCTAGGGACAAATCTGGAGAAACTCCTGCAAAAAGTGCCGATGTCGTCATTACGGAATGATTAGATTTTTTTAATGATTTTCTTTGGGTAAAAAGGTTCCGCTGTGAATACAATATATCCAAACCTTGAAAGTCATTGAAGAACAAACATGATACTGTACAGCAGGGGTGTCAAACTCATTCCACATTGTGGGCCACATACGTCCTCGGTAGATGTCAAGTGGCCCGGACCATTAAAATGATACCATACTCTGCTATAAATAACCAAAATAACATGTCTTTCCTTTGTTTTGGTCTAAAGAAGCACATGAACAATTGGAAAATGTTGAAATTCAATGAACATATCTTTTACAAAACATTTCATGAAACACTTGAGATTTCCTCAGAGAAATGTACAATTTACTTTTATCAATCACATATATGCATTGCAACTGATCCCACTGATTGTACAAAGGCACAAAACTTTAACAAATAATTGGTACAGAAAAATATAGTAATGCACTTTAAGATTGAACGAGATTTATAAAGAAAGGAATTTTGAAACCATTTACACATGTGCACATAAAATCTAAATTTAATCCCTGCCTACACCTTACAAACTAAGAAGAGTGCTATTAACCCTTGTGCTGTAAAGAATAAAGAATAAAGTAATGACATACTGAGACAGTGTGTCCTCTAGCGGATAATCCATGAATTGCACCTTATTAAAATATTCATACCGTGTCTTTGATGCATTTTTTTCACTTTTAAATTATCCTGCGGGCCTGATCGAACCTCCTTGGTGGCCGGTTCCGGCCCGCGGGCCCTATGTTTGACACCACTGCTGTACTGTACTATAATTCCTTTGGTATTTGTCATGTTTTCCTGGCCCGTGTGGCCCCGCCTCCTCTGGTGACTTGACACGCTGCTGATATTATTGAGTGGAAAAAGGCCAGTTTCGCATTAAAACAGCACGGAGCTCACAACCTTGAGGGTGTCATTGAGAGGCCTCTGTTTGACTGCGGCTCCTCTCTTTAAGACTCACTCCATCATGCTGAGCATCATTGTTCACTAAATGGAGGAGAAGAAGTCGGGGGGAAAAAAAGTCTGGTCTTACAGCCGCTAGACTGACTTCCAGGCCAAAACAAATTACGTCTGTTTTGCATGTTAATTTATTCATCTATTTAAAAAAAAAGGCTTCCCTTTAGAAAGTTAGTAATAAAAGCCCTGGCGATCGATGATAATGGCATTTGTGCTTGTGTTTGTCATCTTCTCAAAAGCAACGGTGGTGGAGTTGCCGCAGATTTATTTGTATACTAGTGCTGTAAGTGGCGTGTAAATTATCCTGACTGTCGGTGTGGCTTTTTGTCTTTGTAAGGCACTACTATTAGAGCCCATCCATTAATGCCCATAGTTCAGCCAATCAATGCTTAAATAAAAATCAGCTCCATTTGGAACATTTTTATGCAAACTTCTACGGGGGCTGACTCTTCGTTTTTTGTTGTTATTGTTGTTGTTTGTATAATGCAACACGAATAGCTAAAACGCACAGAATCAATATCACTTAGGTTTAGGTTTGCTTTGGCCCGCCCTCAGACTAATGCTTCATGTTGCAGCATACAGATGAGCTTATGGATGCATGCTGGGGTGTAATTTCATTGTGTTTCTGTATGTTCTTTGGAAAAAACAAAACAAAACTGAACAACAAAACCGCTTAAAGCCATGACATAGTCATGAAGCTCAACTTTTGTGCAATGCTTGAGATTTATGGAACTGTCATTGTCCAATGAAGAGCGTTTATCTCCAAATTTCTGCAGTGTTTGTCCAGTGGATATAAAAGGTTAACACACCCCTGTTCCAATTGCCAGGTTTTTATAATATAAAAAAAAAAAAAATGAAATGTTCTAGGAGTCTTTTCCTGACATTCTTGTAGTCACATGTCACAACAGATGCAGAGAGCTTCCACAGCATCGTAGTGATCTCATTCTTCAAAGGTATGAGCCGGGAATAAGGTACAAGAGAATTTCCAAGGCATTAAATATAGCATGCAACACAGTGAACACATCAAGTGCGAAAAATATGGCACAACAGTGACGAACCAGCCCTTCAAAATGGATTGGAAAGAGATGAAGAAAACGAGGCTGCCAAGAGACCGACAGTAAAATGTAAGGAGCTGCAGGAATATCTGGCTATTGACTACATGTGACAACAATCCCTCGTGTTCTTTATATATCAGGGCGTATGTAGGGTAGCAAGACTACGGGCTGAAACGAGCACCCCGGTTCAAAGAAATACTGTCGGCATGATTTTCTCCCTCGAGTACCTGCTCATTACGTTCACACTGTCAAAGAGTCAAGGCAACCACAGCAAAAGTTGTTCTTGCTGTGCGTGACAGTAATGCTCAGCCAATGCGGTGGGAGGGCCAACTTCAAAATAAAGCTCAAATTGTATCATTATGGATGGCCATCGCAGCCTGGGTGAGCTTTTATTTTGAAGTTATTCACAGCAGCGCGTCGCTGCATAATGCGTAACTTGACTTGTCTTTCAGACTCTTGTTTGAGGAGTTTACAACGTTGCCAAAAATGTCAGGAAAGCCCGGAAGTGCTACCATACAGTATATGGTAGACAATGCGGTTGTTTACCACTTTGCATTCCTAGTTTGGATAGGCCATGTTTACAGATCTGCCTGCCCAGAGAGATTATTAACACATATTTCACAAAGCGCCGCACAATTAGTTAACAGCATGGGGATTAAAGTGAGCTGGAACAATCTGCTGCAGTCTCTTTAACAGTGACAGGATCAGGCAGCTGTTTCTCTACTTGTGTGTGTTTTTTTTTCTCCTCGTCACGTCATGTGTCTTTGTGGTCGCCCCCACCCTGAGAGCGCATCAATCACTGTTAACTGACCCACCACTGTCTGCTGCTTCTGCTAAATGGATCTCCACAATTGAATCGAGGTCTAAGTGTGTGGTAAATGCTCTCTATGGCTAAATGAATTTGCGGGTTAACTCTCTCTAAAGAGTGTTTCGATACGGGACACCCCCCACCCCCAGAAAATAATGCAAACACCTACAGCAGCGCCTATTTTGTTGTATATCGTATTGACTACAAAGCAGCCGACTTTAACCCAAAGACAATCCATCTTTATTGTCCTCATATAGATTTGACTGTACACAGTTCATACCATTACACAGAAGGCATAAATGAATAAATTCAGTGCTCTCCTTTACATCTTTTTCCAAAGACACATGGCAATAATAAATAGCACTCATGAAACAAGACGATCAAGACGCCAAACTGTACACAATTTACAACAATTAAGATGCAAACTTTCGAGGCAACGCAGACAGAAAAAGCGGTTTGGGATGTTTTGTACATGTTTGTAACGGAGAGGGGAAAGAACAATGGGGTTTGTTTGATTAATCTCTTCAGTCGACAAAAGCAAAAACGTGTCGAGATAAAAATGCAGCAAATGTGTTTGACAGGCCAAACAGAAATTGACATTTAAGTCTTGTCACCGCCCCCCAAAAAAATGTTTCAATGCTGAGATATATGCCCATGCTGAAACTGTTTTAAAAATATCTCAAAAACCTGATAGGCTGGGAAAAAGGAAAGACATTTGTGAAATCAGTGTCAAC
Source organism: Hippocampus comes (assembly GCF_001891065.2). Taxonomy (NCBI): domain Eukaryota; kingdom Metazoa; phylum Chordata; class Actinopteri; order Syngnathiformes; family Syngnathidae; genus Hippocampus; species Hippocampus comes. The sequence continues at coordinate 61,486 of NW_017806175.1, forward strand.
ATTTTTTTGATGGACACAAGCCATCTCTGATTACAATTTGCTGTTGACCATTTTAATAATCCTCCGTGTTGACTTGTGTGCTTGCTTCTCAGCATTGACACACTAACAACTTTCGATGCACAATAGCCTTTGTGGTTCATCCTCATTTCCGAGCATTCACACATCTATGGCTCCTCTTCCAGTTGGTTGAACGATTGCACTTTGAACAAACAAAACAAAAATCTGCTTTACTTTTGAAGCCCCGAACTGAACTGCAAGATATCTCAGCTTTGCCACTGTTTGCTAGACCGTTGGAGAACAGGCTGACAACACATCTGGCCTCAGTAAGTAGGATGATAGCGGGCGCGGCCAGCTAGATCCCCGCTTCACTGAGTAGATTACGAAGAGAAGCCCGGATCAGACGGAGGGGAAGTACAGAGCTGAAACAAAGATCCATGTGGCGCACTGCAATGTGTTTCCACAGGTCAAGTTGTCCTCCAAGCAGACATCCCCCCTCAGAAATGGCTTTTCAGTTTTAATAATGCTTCGTTGAAAAAAAAAAAAATGAATGTGATCAGTAATAATAAGGGCCACACTGGAGAAAAGTAAGAAAAGCATTTTTAGGTTCATTGATGACTATTAAGTTATGCAAATATTTGATTGTGAGCGTGTATGGTTGCTTGTCAGTGTTACCTGTGATGTGGGCTGGGGACTAGTCCGGGGTGTACCCCTTTCGCCCCAAGTCAGCTGGAATAGCTACAGTTCACCCATGACGATAATGAGGACAAGTGCGATAGAAATGCATGGATCGATTAAAGTCATACAAGGCAAAAAAAAAAAAAAATCATTGCACTGAAATAATGTAGAATAAAGACTGAATGACAATTGACGATTTGACGAATTCTTGGCAGGACAAAAACAAAAACACCAAATATGCATTTTTCATCATTCATTTTCCCATCCTTGATCAAGGCCGTGTGGTCCAAAGTCCATCTTTAGAAAAAAGGTGACCAAAACATTGGTCATCGGATCATACGAATGTTTTGCATTTGTAAAATCTGAAAAGATGGCCACGTCTCGTAAAAACTTACCACGTTACGTTGGTGCATATGTTAACTAAAACTAAATTAAATGCTTTCGGGTCATTTCTAATTGGCCTTCATCATCTCTTGAACATTAAACACTGACGCGTGTCCTGTAGAGCACACTGCGTTACACAGACGAGAACAAGTCAAGCAGCCACAGACGCACAAGTTTGAAAACATCAGCATCGACCTCCCGCCCGCCCGTAGAAAAAAAGAAAAAACAACCTCCACGTGGGTTTTCAAAATAAACACTTGTGCCACAATGCTTGTAAAATTCTTTCCCCGATGCGACACTGTCTCAGCCTTGTGCATACCCCTCGCCTGCGTTCTCCTTTTCCTCCTCGAAGTGGCGAGGAGAGTAAAGTGCATATAAAAGGCTCGGGACGATCCGTCAGAAATGTGCGGGCGCCTCCGGACTGACACGCTTGAGCGAGCCTCATTGTGGTTTGTTGTCGGCCAGTCAGCATTTGCAAGATGCACTGTTTGAGTTTCCCTTGGGCTTCAGTTGCCACACGCCACCACCTATGGAACGCCGTTTCAGCCTTTTAGTCCATATCCTTGATACCCACTTTCAGGTCCATGTACTACTACACTCTTTGTCCTCACCAGTAGAACAATTCATCGCACGTACTGGTATTTTTTTTTTCTCCCCTTAAATGCATGACATTTCTGGTCACGAGTAGGACAACTACAAGTCTCCAACAACGAGGCAAAATTCTGCTTCAGGTGACATTTGCACTCGACTAGGACTACTCGTTGGATATTAACCAGTTGAATTTTATAATGCCACTTGTAGTACTAGTAGCACGCATTTGTCCACTACTGCACTTTTTTTTTAAGGTCTCCGACGAGGAAAAACTATGTGCTAGTACATGAACCTGAGCTGGATACTAGTTGGATCTACGAGCTGGTTCTTAAAAGTAGCAGTAGTCGTGGAAAAATGTTGCTAGTAAGAATATGACTACTACTACTAGTGAGGTGTAGTGTCACCACTAGTACATGGAACTTTATTGAGAATATCCAGCGCAAAGTCCACGTACTAGTACACTCTTTGTCTTCACTAGTAAAAAAATGCAGCCTATTAAAAGAGAGACTGTGCCACACTAGTTCAATGTATTTTTTTACTTCTGTATGTCATTTCTGCTTACTTGTAGGACAACTACGTGTTACCAATAAAGCAAGACTGTGCTTAAGCATGCAGTTGTCAACTAGTGCGCAGTTTTGCCTCATTAGTAACATGTAGTGAAGACAAAAAAAAAAACGCACTAGGACATGGACCTTAAGCTAGAATCAAGGATATATTATGACACATGCCAAATACTTGGGCCTTCTAGTTTTCCTAGTGCCGCTACTACTAGTAGTTTAGTAGTAACAACTAATTGTTAACATGCAGGCCAAAAGTTGCAGCAGTTATGGAAGAAAAGTTATTCATAAGACACAGTCATTCTACTAGTGTGTACAATATTTGGCTTCATGTTCGAGTCCACTCTTTGTCCTTACTTGTAAGACAATTCAGCACACTAGTACAACAACTATTAGAAAGACTGTGTTTTACTAGTAACATATAATCTAATACTGTATGAGATCTCTGCAACTTTGACATACCAGTTGGAAAACTTTATATTACTCGTAAAGCAAAACCACAAGTGGGCTATGAGTAGGGTCATGGAGGCTCCTATTGCATACCAACTAGTAGTGTACTAGTGTAGCACAGTGGATGACGATTAAGGTTTAGTTTGTTCTACAGGGCAATCAGTGGCACCGGTAGCAGAAGAGGCGTTACTAGTAAGACACGGTCATTGTACTGGTGCACTGAATTGTCTTCGTGAGGACCAAGAGTGTACCAGTACTGTACATGGACCCTAAGTTGGAGATCGACTAAATGCTCCAACGGCTTTCCAAAACTGCTGGCGTGATGGAAACAAAAAGTCTTGCGTGCCTTTTGTCCTCAGAACTGGGACTGGTCCATCTCGTCCAGCCAGGACACGGGACTGGTGGGGAAGTCAGGGTAGCCCGTACTGCTACCCGTGGACAGGTCTGAGGTCGGGCCGCCCGCCATGGCCCTCAGAGCCTGGCCCACGCCGCCCGGCCCGCCCTGCGCCCCCAGAGCGTCCATGGTGAAGGCTAGGTTGTTGAGGAGGGGGGTGTGGCCGGGCAGGGAGGCGATGGAGGAAGGGGACTGCGGGAGGCCGTAGGGGCTTCCGGCGCGGATGTCGTGGTACGGTTGGCTCGCCGCGTCCACCGAGAAGCCGCCGTTCAGCACGGCGCCGCTCGTCATGTCGCCCACACTCCCGTAGAGTCCGTTGCCGTGGCCCAGGTCTGACAGCACCTGGTCGTCTGCGGAGGAGAGACGCGAGTGTCACTCAATGCACGAAGGAGGTGAATCTCCCAATGTACAAGTGCAGTACATCCCCCCCCCCCTTCTCTATGCAATACATTTTTTACTTTTCAAATACTTAGCGTACATTTCAGTTGTATTTAACTTTATTTTCAACATTTATTTACATCCAATTTTTATTTAACTTTTACATACAATCCATGTTCATTAAAGCTGTCATGATTCTGTATGTGACCAACAGGTGGCACTGTAGGGCTCTCCCTGCAGCTGCACACCTGTTGGTCGTTATGTAATTATTGCTTTAAAAAGACTCCCAGCACGACCACTCGGTGTTGGGTCATTGTTTGTTCATCCGTTCCTTCCTTTCTTCCTTCCTCCTTCCTTCCTTCATTCCTTCCTTCCTTCCTTCCTGTCATGTTTGTTTCAGTCATGTTCGGCCACTGTTAGGTTTTAGCTTCAGTCATGATTTTTGCTTGTTTTGGATTTAGTTTTGTGTTTTTATCAATACAATTCGTCAAGTACAACCTGCTCCTCCTACCTGCCTGCTTTTTGGGGTCCACCACCACCTCGCAACGTGACAAAAGCATTAGGCTTAGTTATTTGTTTAGCTATATTTAAGCACAGCGAGGACGTTCAAATGTCACAGTGGTGTAAAATTAACAGTACATAGGTGTAATTTCGGGAAATAAAACCTCTGCCGGAATTTTGATGAACATTTAGACCTTTCGTCCGTCATTATGGTAGTAATTGAATAAGTATTTTGGGAGTTGGTTTGGTCTGAGAACCGCACTGATGTATTCGGACAATGGCATTTAAATTGTTAGCGATTGGGAAATTTGATCTTATCTGTGTAAAACGAGTTTTTACGCTTGGTCACGATATGAATGAAACGTGTCAATCAGGTACCACTGAATAGAAGAATGAACGAATATATGAAGCAGCAGAATTATTCAAGGGTCATCCGTGACCTTAATGAGGATAAGCTCCGTGAAAAAGAGATGGATGGATTAAGGGTTGCCTCCAAATACTTTTGTCAGTACCTTTCTTTGTAATTCACTAAAAGCCTCGTGGTTTTGCCCCTACATGCTTAAATTGCAATTTCATTTATTTTATCAGGTAAAAAAGATGATATATGTTTTAAAACAGCCAAGGAAAGTGTCTCAGAAGATATATTAGGATATTATGAGGTTGTCTAATTGGCTTTCATCCTACTTGGGACCCAGTGTTTGGCTGCAGGACGTGTCTGAGGAGTGCGAGGGCAATGTGAATCAACAACGACATTTTGCATTTGCCGGAGAACAAAGAAGTCAAGAAAATAAAGACAGAGACAAATGTGATGGCTGATGCACTCACAGCACTGCGCTTTCACATCTTGCCGCGTGCCAGGAGACTGACAAGTCCCTTTCGGGAATGTTACAGCAGGCCAGTAAGTGCAATGGATACAATAAAGCATGGCTTCTCAAACTGGGGGGGGTCCACGAACCGTAGCTCGAGGGTCCCCGAAATAATTGGCAATGATATCATGATGTATCTTTTTTTTTTTAAATGTTCACGCCTACATCTGGCATCTGAGGCAACTATGTACAAATGTAATTAACCAATGACTTCTACCTATCTTGGGTCAATTAAAAGCTCTAATACAATTGATTTATGGATTGATTAATTGATTAAATAATTAATATTGTTTAGTGATACAATTTTTAAAAAAAATAATTTACTGTTTTCCCAGTTTTTGTTGTAAGAATGATTTTTACAGCACTTTGTATGCAGCAACGGTTGTTTTAAAAGTGCGATATAAATAAAGTTAAGTTGAGTTGAAAGAATTGTGACATCATCATTTTAGAACAAAACGTGTATTACGGGGATGTCAAGCTCATTTTTGTCCCGGGCCACATTGTCGTTACGGTTTCCCCTCGGAGGGCCGTAAATGACTGTGAATTTTGTAAAACCATGTCAACGTTTAACCACCTCCACATATTACATACACAGCGAACAACAAATTGATGGATAACTTGCTTTGAAATCAGAAGTCAAGAATAATGGCTTGTTCAAACATCGTTGTGATGGATTGGATATGACAATTTGAAATTTTGGTTCAGACTTTAGCAAGCATCATGGAAGTTGACATGCTTGATTTGCTTTCGCGGGCCACATAAAATGATGTGGTGGGCCAGATCTGGCCCCAGGGCCTTGACTTTGACACCTGTGCTGTATTTATTACAGTAATTAGGTCCTATTATTTCAAAAACTTCAAGTGTATTTTTTTAGAACGTCATCTCATTTCAAAACTAGAATTAAATTGTACTTGTTAAAATAATGACAGTAACACTAATTCACCTCTGAAGCTCAGCTCGCTGTCACTGAGGCCTGCGTCATCCGCCGAGCTCTCCTTCTCCACCTTTGGCCCTCCTCGGCTACGTTTGACACTTTTGTAAAACTGAGTCCATCGATGGCGGCCTGCATCTTTTTTGAGACGCTTTTCCTTCGCTCGGCGGTTCTGGAACCAAACCTGACAAGAGACGAAACAAAATGGTTTTCTAACTATGATTTTAGAGCAACAAAACCATTCATCTTGAGCCGAAGCCCGCCGACTCTGGGCGATGCGCAGGGTACACCTTGGACTGGTCGTCAGCCACTCGTAGACATTTTAATGTGACATGAAAGTTTGGCGTTTTTATAAACATGTCAGCCAAAGTGGACTATTCCTGTACTATGATTTTGAGTCCGATACATAAAATGGGAAAGTCGAGTCAAGATGTTCTATGCAGCCCCACTTGTCTAAACACAGCATTCTGATTATTATTACAATTGTGGAATATAAATCAAGCAGTAAAATCAAACCATTTGTATCCATCTCTCTCTTGGGACAAATTTTGCCACTTGCTGCCGATTAAAAATGATATCACAGTCGCTCCAGGGCTCAGGTAACAACCGTCACGGCTCACTCGTTTTCCAGGTTTGGTCATGTGATGTTCACAAGCTGAGCGCTTAGGCACTATGGTGTCATTTTCAAGAGCAAAATGGCTCCCCCCTAATGGATAAAAACAGGTGGATTTTTGATCTGCTTAATTCATATTCCACAAAACAATATTCATCACAATACCGTGTATAGACGAGTGGAGGCGCATTCCTGATATAATAAAGAAAGCTTGACAATCAACTGGTCTTCATATGGCGATGTCTACCTGCACGACTCGCATGTCGAGGCCCGTCTCAGAGGAAAGCTGCTCCCTGACGTGTCGTGCCGGCTTGGGGGAGTTCTTGTAGGCACTTTTGAGGGTCTCCAGCTGCTTGGCCGTGATGGTGGTCCTCGGTCGCTTGGTCCCCGCCTCGGAATCATCTACCGTAACCAAACATTGGCAATACAATCATGCCAGTGATCGCTTGTGTGTACTTCCTGTGCATGCGTTAAATGGAGTGAACGGTGGCGTCGGCAAGTGCATTATTGTCCTTGTGCATGTATATCAGCAGCACTGCAGCACAACACATAAATCTAAGAACAGGACAACACACTTAAACTCACTGCCGTACACTACACATTCAACTGAGTGTTGCTTCACTTTACATCAACAATGAAGCATGCAGCGAAAACATTAGTATAAACTCACCGTAGCCGCATTAATTTGAGTCATTTGATTTACCTTTATATATATATACATTATAAAGTCACAATACAATGCAGTATCAGGAAACAAAAGCAAGGAATAAGGTCAACTTTCTTATCCTTGCACTAAAAAAAACCCAACTAAAAACACACACACAAAATATGGAAGGTTGAAATTAACATTGCGTCACCTTCTTAAAATAACGGCATATTTCATATTTTGACAAAAAAAAATTATATATATCCTTAAACATCTCCTCATGATGCTGGACACCGCTGCAAAAATAAGCTGCATTAGTTAAACAGTTCATCCAGTTCTAGCCCTGAAATTTAATTCTTAATAAAAAATAATAGGATTCATATTTGGTTCAGTTCTAGAGGTTTCTGGAGGAAAAAAAGGCCATTATTTTAGAAAGGATATAAAACTGTATTTGGGCGAAAGGCAGACTACGTCCTGGATTGGTTGCAAGTTGATCACAGGGTGTTTTTCTTTTATCCGTCCAAGTTTTTTTTTTTGGGGGGGGGTGGTATATTTATTTCTAATGGTTGCTGACCGTTCTGTTTTGCCGTCTCGTAGTCCACCTTGCACACCAGCCTGCCGTCTTCCATGAGGTAGAACTCATCCCCGGTGGCCAGCTGCCTGCTGCACATGATGCAGGCGAAGCAGTGCAGGTGGTACACAAAGTCCTGCGCCTTCCGCACCACCTGCGTGGGAGGGATCCCCTGTTGGCACGATGCACATTTTGTTCCGAAGCGCCTGCGGGGAGCAAGAAAGACGGATGTCAGCTCGGGACCGCAACGATGGAGACCAGCTGAGATTAAAGTAGTTCCCCATCCTGAACGGCTACAGTATGTATTTTCCTCTCAACTGCAGTCAAGAGTGATGGTGCGCCCGCCTGTGTTAATAGAAGCTCCAGCTGTTGAAGCGGGAAAAAAATCAGCACTGGAATGCATTTCTGTTAACGATAGACCTGTCTGCAACTTGATGGATGGAGAAGATCAATGCACTGCGGCCCCTGTACGTGTGTGTGTGTGTGTGTGTGTGTGTGTGTGTGTGTGTGTGTGTGTGTGTGTGTTTATGTGTTTGCAGAAGAAGTACAGGGGATGAAGAGGAGGATGAGGAGGAGGGAAAAAAAGAGGAGGCTGCTCTCAGTAAACACACCCTCCGGAGGACCAATAAAACACTGACTCAGGAGAAGCTCTAAATCACGCCAGCGAGCCTCAGACAGTAAAAGAGCAAGGTGAAGCTTACACACACCCACACACACACACACACACAAACACAACCCAAAATATTAGGTACACTTCCACAGAGAGCTGTCAGAAAAATTTGGCCTTGACAGTAAAGCTCAAAGACTGATTTCTATTCATTTCACGCTACATTATGTTAAGTAGGAAACAATACATTTGGTTGTAGTTTGCGGTCGTGTAAAACTGTGCTGCATAAAACTGAACTGGTGATGCGGTGACATGGCAGAGTTCATTTCTATGAAAGAGCTCTGCAATGCAAGGCCAAGTGAACTGAGGATGTTCAGAATTATCAAGGTACATCCTGCATAGTCATCTGTTTGAAATACACTTGATAAGAATAATGAAGTGGTTCGGCTCTGGACAAATAGTATTAGTCCCACTCCTTGTCTTGTGCCCGCATCCTGAAATTAGCCCTGACCATGAAATATAATCATTGAAATCCTTTACATCTATCTATCTATTTTTTTTTTTTTTAGGTATTTCCAAACTGCCTTAAGGTATTGTCCTTAAATGAATAAATAAAGAAATACATAAATAAAGGGCACATGAAAGCCAAAAGTTCGCCCATTAAACTTAATTTGATGTGTTTTCAACTCTGATATGGTGCCTCGGCTCAGTCCTATACACCTAAAGTGTTTTTGATGTATGTGTTTCTTTTTTTAAATACATGTCAACATGTATGGCTAAATTTCACGGATGACTAAATTTCTATTCTTAAAAAGTCACTCATGAGTTGCAGTAATATAAAACAAAAAGTTGCCCAAAATGACTTTGGGAGTATATGTGCATTGATCAAGATTAAAAAATAAAAATCAGAAATTGAAGTTCAAGGTGCCAATGCCTCTGGCCTTTATATTTTGGGATGTCATGAAATGGTGCGGGTGTGCCTCATCATCATTTTCTGTCTGCTGACAAGTTATTAGATGTGCAACCGCTTTACCAAGATGCAAAAATAAAAGACTCATAAAAAGTCCATTCCTTTTCAGTTGGTCATGCTTCAGAAATCCAATTGCAGGAAAAAAAAAAAATTGGGTTTATAATGCATGAATTGATCATCTGAATCAGTGATTCTCGACTAGTGGGTCAGGAGCCGAAAGTGGGTCACGGATTCATTAAGGGTGGCTGTGGGTCATGGACAGGTCGGAAAAAAAAAAAATTACAAGGGGTGCTGCGTTTGTACTCACATAAAACTGACTGCTTTTCATTTGATTGTTTTCCAGACAAATACTAAATTGATCGTTTCATTGTAGGTTTGTGACTGACTGTGACACACTGCGATCTATGTAGACATTTGTGCAAGTGGAACTCTATTGGAAACTGAGGACTACCTGCAGGGTGAAGTATTGCACAGTATTTGGAAACTAGAAAATGAAAAGGTAATGCAACATATGTATTTCTAGAATTATTTAGAATATTTGTGGAACCTGGAACTTCCCTTTAAAAAAAAAAAAAAAAAAAAAAAAGAGGTCAGCACCAAGATACAAGTGAATTTTGGTGCCATTATTTTGTGCACTCGTCATATTTCAATTGACCCTCTTCATTTTTATCCAGTCTGTGAAATTGTCATGTTAATCGTGAGTTTCTTCATAAGATGCTGTGAAGTCACTTGGAGCACGCTGAAAAAAAAAAGAACTTGATTTTCGTTTGCACATGATTAAAATGCGTGAAACTCACGCATATCATTTGTTTATTTTTGAGGAAAACACGGGAAGATGACTTTGGTTTACCACATTTTAATGATGTGCAACCGTGTTCCAATTATGTAAATCGAAAGGATTATTTTTTGAGTGCATCATGGCGTCACATAATTTGATAATTTCATGACTTATTCATCAACAGTTTATACTTCTTATTTATGTATCTATTTATTAATTTATTTACTTGTGTGTATTTAATGTGTGGATCTATGTATGTATTTATTTATTTATTTCAATCACAGCCATTTTTGCTGTTGATCTTTTTTCAAATACATAGTGGAATCATTAAAAACGCACCATTTGTCTTCTTGGTAATTTGGTTATTCATTTTGATTCAATTATCTTAATTATTTTTAATACCGGTAAATAGCAGAAATCTTTTCAGTTACAATTGTAAGTGAGCTGCATGAAATATATATGGAGGGTTGAAAAAAAAAAAAGATATCCTTGAAAAACAGTGGTGGGAAAGTAACGGTGTGTGGGCCATGCATCACCCCGAGAGCATTTGATCTGGTCGGCGATAAACTTCTAAAAAAAAAAAAAAAAAATTAAAATGTCAGAGGAACAAGGGAAAACATTTGTTTAATCCCTGCATTATATATTTTTTGCACATTTAGCGCAATAAAAGATTCCATCACATTTTAACCACCCTTCGATGCAAACATAAGGCGCAATAATTAGCATTCCATAAGGAAGATGAAATGAACCCCCAGCTCATTGCAGGGAGGTCCTCAGAAAACATGTGGCTTAGTCGGTCATGACAAAGGTGAAAGGGCAAAGGAAAGACTGACTTGAAGAAATCCTCCTTGCAGTAGACGCTGCCGGCCCTGGAGAAACACTTGTCGGCCAGCGGCGTGTGGCAGTCGGCGCACTTGAGGCACTTGGAGTGCCAGTGCCGGTCCAGGACCTTCAGGATGAACTTGTCCACGATGTGCTGACTGCAGCCCGCACACTGAGGGATCTCTGCCGGGTGGGAGGGGACACACACATTTAACATTCATTGTCACCGCTTTGACTGTCGTTAACCCTTTCAGGGACAGCGGTTACTACAGCGGACAGCTTATCGTGTTATCAGGTTACGGGGCGCATGAAAGGGTTTAATTTGACGTCAAAATGAAAGAGCTGAATATTAATGACACGGAGTCAAATAGAGTCATTTTTACTTTGTCATGTACACATCCGTAAACGAAATTTGACCTCTATGTTTGACCCATCATGCGTTTGCAAAATATCACATGAGTCCCTCATGTCAAGAAATGGTTCTTCAAAATTGTGATGGGAAAAATCAGGTTTTGCCCCCACACACACACACAAATATCAAACTCTCGAAGGCTCAAAATATACAATGACAAATATTTATTTCACCTTTGAATTCCTTTTCATTTAGTTTGGCCCTTGGAGGACTTTTAAAAGCTGGTTTGGCCTGAGCCATGGGTGTCAAACTCAAGGACCGGGGGCCAGATCTGGTCCGTCATATTATCTGATGTGGCCCTCCTCTAATGTCAAGAGTGGGTCGACTCCTTGTTCTTTTTTTTTGGGCATAAAAATCTGGACTGAGATTACATTGTACTTCACTTTTGGCACTTTTACAACCATGAACAAATCCTTTCACAATATGAAATGGACAAGAGTCGTACACTAACAAACAGTGATTTTGCTTGCCACCATTTTCCAAGAAAAATGAAATTTGATGCTAAAATATATATAGTTGGCCACATGGCATAATTGCCATTCTTTTTTTTTTTTTTTTTTTTTGAGATTGTAACAAAAACTTCAACCAGATAGGAAAAAGACCCTACAAAAAATACCAACATGTGAGAACACATGTTGGTATTTTAAATTACGTTTTTCTTGTCCTCCAAAATTTTTGAAAAATGAAAAAAAAAAAGACAAACGATATGTAATAACAATAAAGTACAGATGTGGCCGCACATCCCACAGCAAGTGTGTCAAACTCAAAGCCAGATCTGGCCCATCATGGACAAAAAAATATAATTTATTTTGAAATTGAACCAGTTTTGAAAACATTTATTTTCACCAAATTATTACTTGCCATAAACTGGACAATATTTATATTTTCTGTGACTTCTGATTGAGAATTGTACTTGTTAAAAAAAAACAAAAACGGATACTAACAATGACTTGTGCGTGTACATTATACATGAACCGAATATACATTGACACTGTATATGATTTTACAAATCATAAGAGCCATCTCGGGAGAAACCTGAGCTAAAAGATACTGCCTGCAGTGAAAATGATCTTGATGCCCCTGGTTTAAATGCCCATGCAAGTCTCGCTATATTTCGGTAGGACCATGATTTAATAACCTTTAAAAAAAAACAGAAAAAAAGAAGGCGAAAATTATACCCAGTAATGATACAGTGACGTATAGCTAAACTGATTTAATCAACCATCTTTAATCGTGATTAAAATTACACTCAGGGACAGACTGGCAAGTGTATGTCTCTGTCCATGGTGCTGATAGTTTTTATATTTCGACACATTTCCTTTACCAGATGAGCGCGACACAGTAGTGGAAGTTTTAAAGGGGACACACAATGTAAATAACACCGTGACCGAGTTTTTTTTTTTAAAGACATTTTTGCGATAATACAACTGCGCAATTGGCTGCTGTGGCAAACATTTAAACGCAAACGTCGAAAAAAACAGGACAAACGCTGTTATTTAAATCGATGGTGGACGAGTGACAACAATCGCTTATTTTACCTCACAGAAAACGTGCCGATGTTTTTCGTCAATTTCACTACGCACAATATTGACCGTCTCGCATAGCCTCAACATTGTTAATATTTTGCAAACATCTTGATCCAAACAGCAGAAAAAAACATCTAAAGACTAAAAACTGTCAAAATATGCAAAACGTGTCCAAAAAAAGCTCAGACGTCAAGTACGCGGTTTTAAATACTTCCAAATTGGTTTATTAATAATATTATGCGTTGAATCTATGATCTGTATATCTTTTCGCTTCTGTTTTTTTTGTGACTACAAATGTAAGTTATTTAAATTGATTACAAACGAATCTTATTTAAAATATGCATTTAAAAAAAAGAAACAAGAACGATGGGGAGATTCTCTTATCTCCTACCGGTTGCCATGACTCCCCTCCCCATCATCTCGTTGAACCTCATCATCTTCATCACCTCAACTATGCAAGAGGTCACGCACACGCAATGTTTCCATTTTCTCCAGTTTCCACCCCCCGCCCCCTATTGAATTCGTTGGATGAAATTTCAAACATGATATGTAAAGAAGTCTCTTTTATTGCTCGAAATAAATAAATAAATAAATAGACAGGTTTTAAATCCACTGCAGGGGGCTGACTGGCAGGATCTTTCTCCAATCTTTTAATCTCCCTCGAATTATAACATTAAATAGCGTAATCCCACCACGTATGTATATGATTAAAAAGAATATCATAATTAAAAATATATTTATTTGGCAATGAATTAAACTATTAGGTGAATGTGGATTCATGTCTTTTTAACCTCAGCCTGTTGTTTGTGAGGAAGCTCGATATCATGACAGAATTAGGTCACATCAGAAATGTTTACAGTTGCAATCACGTGCTAACACGATTATTTCTTTATAATTATACATTCAAATTTTCACGATATTTTGCTGTCATTGGGAAGAAATATTGTGCAGCTTGAAGCGTGGGTGCGCACGCCAGGGCCCTTGAACAAACACAATGCACGAACCGTGTTTGCATCACGAGGGAGGCCGTGCAGTCCTCCTTGTAACATTTCAAATAAATATTTTTACTTAACAAAATTAACCAAGGTGCTGAGAAGTTTGGGGCTATTTTTTAGACAACCCCCCCCCCCCAACCAATACGAACGAATGTCAATGCAAATGTAATTGCGTGCAGAACATGGAAACAACAAAAAGGCACCGAGCGCAGCTAAAATGTGATCTCGCGTCCTCGTCCGGCACTCGACATGCAATCTAATCATGATGATTTATTTTTTTTAAATGTATCTCGATATAAACATGAACCGCCGGTGTCCTTACGTTGCAGTGGCACTCCCAGGATGTCCGGTAAACTCTTAACGGGACTCTCAGTGGGAAGGACCGCTGCACTTTGCATCATCGTGATCCCACACGCGCACGCACATACACCCGCAACACGGTGGGCGCACTTCCCCCTCTCGTGTCTTCCGAATGTTAAAAAGGAAAAAAAAAAAGGGAAAAAAAGGAGCAAAATAGTCGTGTTGTTGCTACCCTCTCGTTTATGTCCACCAAGGGATAGCGTCCGCGCTTATGCCGGGCCGTGCCGAGCTCTTTTTGGGACAGGATCAAGACAGGCTGCTGAGTTCTGCAGGGGCGGCGGGGCGTGACGTCATCACGGCGCAGACTCACCGGGGGCCAATGAGAAGACCGCGTCGCCATCGCGGCTCACCGCCCCGCCCCCTTCTCCTCCTCGGAGCATCCTCGGGAGGTGGAGAAGGAGAGCCGAGGCGGGACACTGAGCTGCCGGAGCCCATAAATAGCTCACTGCAGCGTGAGTGGCCCCCAGAGGGACCCCAGAGGAACCCCGGGGGCCACCATGGAGGACGACCCCGCAACCAGGAAGTCCAGGCCAGGTGTCAATTTAAACAACAACCTGGATGGATGGTGATGGGATAATGTGGCCTTCCAATTACTAATAGTTGTATTTTCTTATATAAAAATCATAAGCATGGATGCAGGTAGGATATTGATGCTAAACTTCACAATCAAGCTTTTCTTATAACCAAGCAAAAATGCGTCTAGATGGGATGTCATTTTGACTCTGTCCGAGACACACTCTCATTTTCTTATATCAAAGTTACAGTAAGTAAAAATGCAGGCGAGATCTTGAAGCAATGCTTACAGTCAATTAACATTAAATATAACTAAACAATCATGAGTACAAAGATGGGATGACATGGCTATGAAGCTTTACTCGAAACGCACACTTACTTTCTTACATTGAAGGAAACATAAATGCATACATTTAAGTGTGAATGGGATGTCGACACTTTCCATACAGACGTTGTTATTTTTCTGATATCAAAGTTACACCCTACGCAGGATTCAGATGGGATCTTTGATGCTATGCTACGCAATCTTATTTTCTTCAGCAACACGTGTAAAGGGTACATGCAGGATACAATTCAAATTATAATACAGGACACAATCAATCTGGGGCAATAATCCACGATTGGGATATTAGTGCTTCTCACCGAGCACAATTAACATCATTCATGTGCGTTTACAACAACAAGACTGAATGTTGATGATGCAGTAATATCTTAAGAATATTCATATAATAAATCGGCTTCGGGTTTGTTTGCACGAGGAGAGGGAGGAAAGCAGCAATGCGTTTGTTCGAGTATCGGGGTGACGTTTTTCGTTCACTTTGTCCATTAAGTGGTCCAAGAAGACATTGCGATCAGTCTGACACAACCCATTGGAGGTTTCAGGTATTCTTTGGACTGCGAGTTCAAGCTGCATGAACTCCGTCGTCGCATCCAATTGACATCAAGACCCTTTAGCACAACATAGAGACACACACACACACACACACACACACACACACACACACACACACACACGCCACTGACAATCAGACTGAAAAAAAATAACTTTGTTGAATTTACTCAATTTTATTTCGTCAAGTGGTTGCACGAAATAAAAGCATACGTTTTTAAGTAGATTATACATCTACGTAAAAAAATGCATCGAAACGGAGACGATTCTATTGTGTGCGGCCACTTGACAAAATAAAATTGAGTAAACTCAACACATTTTTTTTTTCACCACATGGCGCCAAAAAACCTACGTGAACGTACTGATATGAGTAGATTTGCGACTTCTAGGTATATCAAAATAAATAAATACAAATGCTCACCAAATCTGTATCTGGCTTTGCACATCCCCAAAGCTGAAATATTATTGCAAGGGAAAATGATGCAAGAAACATGATGTTTTGGTATTTTTACGGAACAGTTTTTAAACTAATAATAGGAACTAGAACAACATCTATGCAGCAATGAAATCTTAATTATGTATCTTACCCCTAAACTATTAAATCCAATTGCTGATTAAAAATAATTTCAGATTTCTTTTAATAATTTAAAATGCTGTTCACCAAAGTGATGCAGAATTATTACGTTGGGTACTAGATATAAAATAATATAAAATTATCTTTCGATAAGGAAAGAAGGGGAGTTTAAATGATTTTTTTTAATGTCAATATAAATGTGAAACTAGTCCAGTTTCTTTCGTTAAATAATATGAATACATGCGATTTCATTTTTCAAAATCCCCACGCACTGACTACACCCCTCAAAATTTCGTTTTTGTCCACGAGCAGCGAACCGAAACACACCCGTTCAAGACAAAAAAAAAAAAATACATGTTACCAAGTTGTGCTTTTCAAAAGAAACGAATGCAGAATGTCAATAGAAATGTGAAACTAGTCCAGTTTCTTTCGTTAATTAATATTAATACATGCGATTCCATTTTTCAAAATCCCCACGCACTGACGACACCCCTCAAAATTTCGTTTTTGTCCACGAGCAGCGAACCGAAACACACCCGTTCAAGACAAAAAAAAAATTCATATTACCAAGTTGTGCTTTTCAAAAGAAACGAATGCAGTCTAAAGAGGAAGCAGTAATTCACAACGAGGGCGACTCCTTTGCCATCGACGTTGACCCACCACCTCTTAATTAGAGCTCATCTTTCACTTTATTGACATCTGCGCGCACACTCCCACTCACGGGCTTTAAATACGTCATCTTTTGAGAATGATTCTCCCCCCAAAAGAGTCAAATCCATGACAGCTTTTCATGCACGAAATGTCACGCGTGGTGCGCATTTCCAACAATGAACAAAATGATTGTTGATGTTTGGGATTGTGCAGACCTACCTCACCTCTGCTCCTCCTCCTCCTCTTCCTCCTCGTCATCTTTCCCGACTGCACGGAGCGTTGCATCCTGCAGGTTAAGACAGCGGGTGGGGAAAAAAAAAAAGAAGATTCCCTCAAACAGCTCTGGCAGCCTTGCTACGATTTCACCGTGGAAGTCAGCAGAAGAAGAACCCGCGCACGTGCGCATTTTCAACAATGAACAAAATGATTGTCGATGTTTGGGATTGTGCAGACCTACCTCACCTCTGCTCCTCCTCCTCCTCCTCTTCCTCCTCGTCATCTTTCCCGACTGCACGGAGCGTTGCATCCTGCAGGTTAAGACAGCGGGGGGTGGGAAAAAAAAAGAAGATTCCCTCAAACAGCTCTGCCAGCCTTGCTACGACTTCACCGTGGAAGTCAGCAGAAGAAGAACCCGCGCAGCAGGGGAGAAGAAGAACCGGAGAGTGGGAGAGCAGAGCAGAGAGGAGAGGAAGGCGGCGAGACTGCGACGGAAGAGAAAATTAAATTGCACTTGTGGGGCAAATTGTATTAGGGAATAGTTATTGTCTCCTGACAGCTCCTGTCCATTTGGGTAATTAGTCGTCCAGATTGGTCCAACTGTCAGAAATGATATTTTCCCCATTCCCTGATTGAACCTGACCCTCGTGTACTGTACACCATTATACCACAGGCGTGTGAACGTGTGTGTGTGTGTGTGTGTGTGTGTGTGTGTGTGTGTGTGGACGAGGCGTTAATAGGCTCATTGCACTCTAATAACTGCAAAGTTCAGCCAACTTGTCAACCACTCACGGATTACTTATCACCTGTCCTGACAATCCCATTGATTTTATTACTCACAAAACACACAGACATGGCTAATTACATCATCATTAGTCGTATTATTGTTGTCATTAGCTTGTACACTTACAAGTGTATTTACCTTGTGGCTTGATTATCGTTACGGTTGTGGTTGTTACTGTGATGAGGATAAAGATGATGCAGATGATTACGCTGGTCAACAGCAATTTTTAATTCATCAGCGATGTCTTATGTGTCCTGTTTTTGAAGCAATAAAAAAAAATGTCTTTACTTTTTTATAGCCCTTCCGTCACGTCGCGAGGTGGTGGTGGACCCCAAAAAAAGCTTCTGTCACGTTGCGAGGTGGTCGTGGACCCCAAAAAAAAGCAGGCGGGAGGGAGGAGCAGGGTGAACTTGAAGAACTGTATTGATAAAACACAGAAAACTAAATCCAAAACAAAGTCCTAAGAAGGAAACGAATCCAAAGTAGCAAACAAAAACCATGACTTAAGCAAAACACTATCAATAACAGAAACATGACCTAACCATGACAAACATACATGACCCGACACCGAGTGGTCGTGTCGGGAGTCCTTTTAAAGCAATAATTGCATAACGACCAACAGGTGTGCAGCTGCAGGGAGAGCCCCACAGTGCCACCTGTTGGTCACAAACAGAATCATGACCCCTTCATTTTTTTTTTTTTTTGGGATCACTTCAACCATCATGCATGTTTTTGGAATGTGGGAGGAAATCAGAGTACCCGGAGAAAACCCACATGGGTAATGGGGAGAAAATGCAAACTCCACAAAGGAAGGCCAGAGCCTGGAAGGAATTATGAACAGTTAAAAAAACTGTCAATGTTGGCACAAAACTTTCAGGCTTCTGCAAGAGAGAAAACAAATGTCAGTGAAAGTCTCGTAGAACATCGGAACTTGAATTGAGGTTCATTCGAGGCATTCTAAATTGGAGCGTGTGCTGACTCTCATTTAACATGAGTTTGAATGGTAATTGTACACAAAGTCATGTTAAGAGGGTGTGCACACTTCTGCAAACATTTTTTTTAGTTGTCATAGGGAAAAGATGAAGACATTGATTTCTCTTAGTCTCATTTTTTTCATATAAAAAATGGCATTTGAACAGGGGTGTGTACACGTTATATTCACTGCACATGAGAAGAAGAAAATGCGAGGATGCAACTCAGCTCAGCTGTATTTATAGAGGACTGTAAAAAAACACTGCTGTATACAAATATATTTACTACATATATTTACATATAGATACTACAAATATATTTGCTGCTGTAAATTGGGAATTTCTCCATTATGGGACGATTAAAGGTTTTCTGATTCTGAAAGTGCTGTGCATGGAGCAAAAATAATTCATGCAACAAACAATCAAACAATAAATTAATAAGGAGGACAGTAAAAAGAACAAAAACAGTAACACTAAAAAAAATCAAGTCTCATGCTGAGTCAAAAAGAATAAAAATGACTTGAGTGCTCCAACACTTCCTCCAAACTAACCTCCTCTTTAAGACTAGCCAGTGAACTCATTTGAACCTTTCCCGGGTCCAAAGCGGGCACGTTATGTTCCCAAGCTATAATGCACAAAGGGTTCAAAAGTGTCACTTTTGCAGGTCCCGCCCTCGTGTGCCAGATCGTGGCAGTAAAACGAGCACCGGCAGATATGTTGATGGTGAGACAGGAAGTGTGACGTGGCTGAAAAGCAAGTTTGGGGGAGGGCGCTGGTGCGTGTACAAGAGCAGTAAAAGCAGATGGATGTGACCCTAGTTGACTCCCGCTTTTAAAAGGCGGAATATTGAAACCGAGGGGGGCCCGGGCTTATATTTGGATGTGATATATACCAATACAATATATTAACCTCCTTTTCTTCATAATGTATTCACCCAGCAGCCCCTCTTCCTCGTCGTGCTCCTCCACACTGGCCACAGCGGGAAGCTTTATAGTCGTATTAAAGTCAGAAAGAGAGATGACAGAAAAAAAAATGCATCAAGGTTCCCTCCTGCATCCTAATATCAATAGCGGCGGGGTAATAAACACGCAGGCAGGGCTCACGGCACTGAGGAGCCACTATAAAACCTTACATCTTCTAATTTATGGAAGACAACAACATGCCAGCAAGGTGACGTTTTTACCCTTCACGGTGTGCTCGGGGGGGATATTTGCTTTGGGCAATGTAAAGAAAACTTTGGGCAACTTTTCAGAGGGTTTTTGTTGGCTCCTGTTTTCCTGCCTCACTCAAAAAAAAACATTCAAGTTAGCTTGACGATGGTTGTGTATATGTGCCCTGCGATTGGCTGGCGACCAGTCCAGGGTGTCCTTCTCCTTTTGGCGAGAGTCAGCTGGGATGGACTAAAGCTCCATCTAATACTTGGGTTGTATGATTTTGAACAATTATCTAAGTGTTTTTTTTTCCTCCTAATATTGTGATTGCGATATTTTTTTTTTCACAAAGTGCAGCCGTTGCGATTTTACTACATATCAATGTCGATTTGAATTTGATTAATTAATCTGACACCCAAACAAAGACAGGCACTATAGAAACCGGTTGGATGAATTCTTCTGACCGTGGTATGCTGGATTGTGTGGTAGGGCCGTCCGTCCGTATCTCACTGAACAGGGAAGGTTTGCGAGTGTGCGTGCACGTCGCAAATACTATTTTTTTTCCGGGTTCGTATAATGCTGCAAACAGTTGCAGAGACATCTGCCAGACATTCCCAAACAGTTTTAATGGCCGGCCACAGTTTTTCTCGTCGCTATCAAATTTTGAATATCTTCAACATTTCTTTGCAATAACAAAAACTGTTTTGAGACCGTTAAAATAGTTGGTGAACGTCTTCTGCGATTGTTTACGACCTTGAACGAACCTCAACGAAATGAAGCATTTGTAACGTGCAAAGCCGCTCAGTGAGATACGCCCTGAAGGGTTCGAGTGAGACGCAACAATTTGTATTCGGGGTTATTCAGCTCCATTAAGAAAGTCTATTCGTCAATTCGCATTTTCAAGTCGTACATTTCATGGAAATCAGTGGAGAGGCAAGGCAAGAAAACTATATACTATACAGCACATTTCAAACAGAAGCCATCTCAATGTGCTTCACGGCACCTTAATGCCTTTGCAACAGAACAACTGGATCCATTCCTAAAGCAAAGAGAATCATATTGAAAGAGTAAATTTTGACACACAAACACATTTCCAAAGAACAGATTTACAGACATTTTAAAGTGAAGACATAAAATAGTTAAATGAGACAATAAAGTGGAGCGCTTTTTGTCTAATCCTGCTGACAAATGTGTATCTAATTGTTTGAGCAGACCAAACTAGAGCTAAGTAGCGAACTAACATGGCCGGGAGGAAGTGAGAGCACTTGCAGAAAACCTACAAAAGCACAGGGAGAACATGCAAGCGGCAAAAATTCCAAAACAAATTCTCTCTTTGGATTCGAACGGACCGCCCTCAGGGTGAAGCGCACCGCGTCAGACTTGGCAGCGTCGGGAAGCAATAACAGCGCATGCCCGAAATGCATCGCCGTCATTTGGAATCATTCGTTTGCAGCTCAACGAGGCTCAAGTGTGCAGCGGGTGGCAAACACAGGTAACGTTTAAACAGATTAACAGATCACTTGCGTAGGACAAAAGTGCTTAAGGGCAACTTGATGACTTTGTGACAGAACGTGAGCGAGCTCTGGGAACGACCTTTGGCATTGGACTCTACATCCAATCACTTTTAAACCAGTTCCGTATGAAGGGGAATCCCATGAATTACAGACACATCATGAAGAAATCCACACGTAAGAACAGACATGCTCATCATTCAGTCAATGTGCTGGCTGGCCAACGTTTTATTTTATTTTTTTAATTTTTAGTAATTGTGTTGTGGTCGGGCACATTTAAAACTCATTTAGTACCAGCCAATTCTAGACCAAGTCTGAAAAGACGTTTAAAAACGTCTTTGGGAGTGAATGAGTTAAGCGGCGGATGACTTCGAAAATGCAAACTTTGACGTGCTCTCAAAATATATTTACATGTTTAAAGCGAGTGAGACACCACCAGCTCTGTTACATTAAAGTGCATGGGAGCTGAGCGAGCCTCAATTTACCCTGCCCACCTGTTTACAATCCACTTCTTCCTTGATTCTTACTCTATGTTTTTATGGATTCAAATTTTGATTAGTGCTGTCTTTTAGTCCAGCGTTTTCCAGGCAATGGTATGTTTTTTTAACATCAGCCACAATTTGTCAATGGTACACGCCATGCAGGGGCTTGTCT
The DNA here is from genome assembly GCF_001891065.2 of Hippocampus comes. Lineage (NCBI taxonomy): Eukaryota > Metazoa > Chordata > Actinopteri > Syngnathiformes > Syngnathidae > Hippocampus > Hippocampus comes. The sequence continues at coordinate 83,427 of NW_017806175.1, forward strand.
TTCCATGACAGTCCATCTGGCTCCTTCTCCTTAGCGAGGCTTCTGATACCTGAGGAGTTCTTGAAACAGGTTGTCCCCGGTGGGCCTAATGTGTCTTTGAGAGTTTAATTCAGAGTGGTAGATTCAGTGAGAGCAGTAAAAGGCAGGTGGTGCTTCAAAGTGATCGCTCTTAAATCAACCCGCCTCTCATTGGGCTATTTCAGCAGCCGGAGCAATCATGCTGCTCACGCCCCAAGAAGTGAATGAGGAGATGACAGTGTTTGTTTTCACTGGGAGCATGAAGAGAGTTCAATCCAATGTTCCGGGAAACACAAAGCTCAAGATCACAAGCGTCCCCTCAGATGAGTCTGTCATAATCCCGACGACATCGGAGCGCCATCCATTTATCCCTCGCACACTCTTTCATCCAGCTCGACCCCTCCTCCCCCACCGAGGGGTCCCGTCGGAGTCCACCTCCAAGTGTGTGTGAGGGGAAGAAGGCCCGTGAAAGCCGATTGCGTTTTAATAAAGTTTATTATCTCCTGGGAGCTAATCCTCAAGGGTAATCTCTCCCCCTAAAGGAAAGCAGGATTACTCACTTGCTTTAATCCCAATGAAATTGTTAGGATTTAGCCTGTGCTGCGCAGCAGATGGCAACAGGCTTTTTCCTTCAACCTTGTGATGATTTCACCCCCCGCCCCCACCTCCCTCCTCACCGCCCACCACTCCCCATTTTAACATGCACACCCAGCTGCCTTTTGCATTGCGAGCGCAAAGCAATAACAACAAGTATTCTGGTCACACTTTTTAATGTCACAGACGATAGAGATGTTTAATTTCTCGACACATTCAAAATGAGCTGTCCAAAAAAACAAAAACAAAACAAAACAACTTTGTTTTCCACAATCCACGCATATGTTTGTAATGACAGCATTAGTCTGTCCACTTGACATGAACAGTTTCTGTCTTGACGACTCAGCAATGTGACGTCATCGTTGCGGATGCGATGTTTGAAACACAGGAGCTGCAAGACAAGTGGCTCATGGTCTCAACGGTAATTAAAGTGTAACAGTGAAACGGAATGAACAAAAAAAAAAAAGAATGAATATCAATTTGTAATTCAAGAGCAGTGGTGAGTATTTAGAATGCAAACAAATATACACGTTGGGCACGTCATTAGGTACACTGGCACAATCAAAGATTTCCTTCCAATGGGAGGCATGTTTACAAATTTCAAAAGATTTTTTTCATACCGCTATTAGACTGTATCTCATTACACCATGAGTGTGCTGTGAGAGATTATCAGTTGTAATTTTTTTCCATTTTATTTAACTTGTCTGACATTTTTAAATTTATTACAAATAATGTATCTTTGTCCATTTTTCTATGCCAGCGATTTATAGTGACAGAATCAACAATCACATAATCCTCCGCTCGAACTATATTTAATTTTCTGAATCACTGACCCTCAATTGGGTCAACCAATCTGTATATTTATTTGCTGCAATTCAAAAAAATAACAGCTTTGCTTTCAACTTTTTCAGGATAGAGTGAACCCCTGCATATTTGTGGTCCTGCATTTTGCAAATTCATTTGGGGGAAACCTGTCCAGTGTGTTCAATGAAAAACTCACCGAATGTTTTTGCACTCAGACCAAAGAAAGTACCGGTATTACTTTTTGTTGAAGTGAATTGAAGCGCTTCAGACAGTAGTAGTATTTTGTGGCCACTTTGTGGCAATATCATGCAAAGAAACGAGCGTGAGTTGATGAGTTTCATTTAGCTAAAGCGGCAATTTGTGACATTTAATGGGGAGTGGGTTGTGGGGTGTTATCAGATTTGCGCTATTCAGAGCAAGCATTTTTGTTTGGTGGTGATTTTTGAGATTTTGGTAAAATGCGCTTTGGCTCAATAAAGGTTGAGAAACACTGCATTAGTTCATACAGGTGTACCGAATGTTATTGCCTATAACATACAAAGTGTAACTCATGGTGGACGTCTTTCACCCAAAATCTGAAATAAAATGCTCATAAAGCTAAATAGAATTAAAAAAGAAATCTGTGGAATCACCGGAGAGAAGTTCAAGTAGTTCCATTGCCTGCGGATGTGTTGAAATGTCCTTCATGGCATAATCAAAAAAAAAACAAAACAAAAAAGGATCTCCTTCATTCACACCAGACTCATTGATGAAAATAAACATCCATATATGCACAAAGTTTTCACGGTAGGTCATTTGCTGAAAAGCTAGTGGAAGTCACTAGATGTGACTTGAAGCACAGAACCAGACCAGCAAGGAAAGGTTGTTGGAAGGGCCCGGCCCACACTTCAGATCAAGGCAGTGACGCTTTGGGCCGCCGTAAACGGAGGCGGGTTTTGAAGAAGAGGTACATGACAAGGAGACACATGGAGGACATGAAGTAGAGGATGACGCACAGGCTGACGTCCACTTTGGAGAAGCCAATGCTCAGCATGGACATCCAGCGGCCTCTCCGGCCCGGCCCGCCGTCTTCGCCCAAGCGCTGGGCCGACAGTTCTCGCTTAAGCACGCGCGTCCCCTCGTCGGAACCGAAGTCCGACTCCAGGGCCGCCACGCCGAGCCCGGCGTCCGGCTCCATGCGCAGCCCGAACACGGGCCCGGAGTCTCGCTTCTCCCGATTCCTCTGCAGGGTGCGTTGTTTGACTCGGCTGGAGGTGGCCACCTGCATGGCTTGGGCTTTGTAGTGCTGGTTGGCGAACAAGTCCAGGTCCACGATGTCCTCCTGCACATCTCGCACTTTCATTCCCACGATACTCGGCCTCCTGACGTTATGTTGCCGATCCGAGCCCAGTTTGATTTCCGCTGCGGCCCAGGGTTTCGGTTCAAGGGTCTTACCTTCCTCTTGGGCCGCTTCTGCCGCTTGCTCTTCTTCATCTGCCACCACTTCCTCTTCCTCCTCTTCTTCTATCAAAGCTTGCGTTGGAGGAGGAAGATTGGGAGGGTTCAGGGCCTCGCTGGCTTCTCTTTCGACACGCTTCTGAGCCTGCAGTTTGACACGTTTTCCCTTCTGCTTGGCCAAAACCTCACTTTCGTCTTCCAGGTAGTCTGATGGGGGGGGGGAAATAAAAACCAGTTCGAGTTACAACAGTATACAGTGGAACCCCACAGATAGTTTGTTGAAGGCCTCTTAGTTCTAAATTTTGTGGCGTCTTTAGCTCTGCTTCTAACTTGTGCCTAAGAGTGTATAAACATCATGTTTCATCTCCCACAATTGAAAAAAAATGTTTATCGCGTCAAGACGAGACAATATGGAAAATGGCGCTTAAACCGCACCTGTGAGGATACGTTCGGCAGAGTAGTAGTCCTCAAGGAAGGACAGAACCTGCTTGATGTGCCACTTGTGCTCCCCGTTCTCCTTCACGCCGTGACAGTCTGCACACGTGTCCGGTGGAGGCCACTGGATCTTTGGGAAGTTGGGGTCATCGCTCAAAGCACCTGAAAGGCAAGGACAAAGAGTATTTTATGAAAAAAAAAAAAAAACCAAAGTGGTATCAATATGTAGTGTACCAAAATTGCAAGATTATTATGAAGAAACCATCCAACAAGCACAAGGTCACGTAAAGATGTTGCACGCTGTTGTGTTGGCACGTTTGATTTGAGGACACGAGCGTTTCGACGACTGGATGCAATCTGTGTTGAAGCCATTTCATCTTGTCACTCGCCTCCATAAATCTTTGGGCCGATATGCATATGTGCATGTCGCTCTTTTAAGAGTGCGTATGTAAATCACCTGTCTGTGTTTGTGTGCATGTAATCTACGGATTGATATTGGTGTGTGTGTGTGTGTGTGTGTGTGTGTGTGTGTGTGTGTGTGTGTGTGTGTGTGTGTGTGTGTGTGTGTGTGTGTGTGTGTGTGTGTCTTAACAATGATCAATGGGCTTCTAGGATGTCCCAGTGGGAGGGGTGGTGAGATAATAGATGTGACCAAAGTGGACAGCTTCCCCACTCCCACACACACACACACACACACACACACACACACACACACACACACACACACACACACACACACACACACACAAGCGTTGTCATGAGGCAGAAGCCCTCACTGGTGCAGACCACCTGTCTGGTCCCTTCGCAGCCCTTTTCAAAGCGAAGTCCAATCTTCAAATTGAACATCAGAGATACCAAAGCCTCGGAGGGGACATATGCATCATCTGATGAATTAAGACTTTTTTTTTTTTTTTTTGGACATCTTTTCCTTTAGCTGACTGTTAGCATCACACTAACCTCAATTAAACGCAGCCTACAATTCATGCATTCACAAAAATTTGGTTGGAATTGGAAACCATAGGAAAAGCCAGGCACAAGATTACGGTAACATTTAGACTGTCGTCCAGCAACATGAGCACCATAACACACTTTTGCATAATAAAATAAAATTAGCATGACGGTGTGTTTTGTATTCAGTAACAATTTTTTTTTTGGGGGGGGGGTGGTGAAGTCTCAGGTGTTTACATTTTTGAGTACTGTACCATTCAAAGACTAGAAATTCCTGTCCATAGTTGACCACAATGTATCCCACCACACGTTTTGAATTTCTGATTGTCTTTTTTTGCGAAATAGAAGCCAGATGAGTCAGAAAAGTTGCTCAGTACAGCTAACGACGATTGTGCTTTTGTCTCAGGCTACGAGCTCCTCTCTGTTCGCAACCATGTTCTTAGTGTTAGCAGTGAATATCAGCCCGGAACACACTTTGAACTACGGAAGTCCTGACTGCCCTGACAAATAACATTTGAATCAATCCATAAAATTGATTATTCACCCAACCATAATTTTTAAGTAACAACATTGAAAGGCACATTCCCAAAAATATCTGGCAAGTAAACAAGTGTACCCAACTAATACCCGCAAAGACACACATATACACACACACACTCAAACACACACGTAATAAATTATTGTCACCTACAAACTATTGTGTGCGCGTGTGCGTGCGAGCACATGGCAGCTCTGTCACTTTACAGCACCGTCAATTTACCAGCCCCCAATTTTCTCACTCTCCCGCAACCCTTTCCCAATGCTACTCAGCAAGAATCTCAATGATATGCACATGTGTATGGACTCTCCATACGCTGCTTTACATAAAAGATACATTTATTTTACCCTGTCTTGGATGTCCTGCTGCCTGTGAGCCTGTAAGCGGCTAGTGGGAGGTCGGTGGGGGGGGGCTTTTATACATTTCAGCAGGTAGATGGAACACGCATGCACACTCCCCTCATTCTAATCAGACTGTCAGGTTTGTGGCCAGGGTGACTTTAGCCATAGAAGCCATATTGAGATTGCCACCACGGCCCGTCGCTGGGATGTCATCACCGCTAGCGCATACATATTCATCAGGTATAAATATGTATTGCTCAAGACAAACTAGCTTCCTCAGCACCGACTCTGTGAAGGGAGGATCACCTACCATGCAGCGTCATGCAGCCATAGAGCTGATGCAAATGAAGGGATGGTTTACGCCAGAGGTGTCAAACATACGGCCCGCGGGCCGAATAAGGCCCTCAAGGAGGTTCGATCTGGCCCACGGGATAATTTAAAAATGAAAAAAATGCATTAAAGACACAGAATGAATGTTTTTAGTAAAACGCAATTTATGGATTATCCGCTAGGGGGTACATTGTTTTGATCAGAGTAGAAGACAACATTGTTTTGTTCAGAGAAGAAAACAGCAGCCTCAGTCTGTCACTGAGACAGACCCAACACAGCAGATGGTATCAATGCGCCAATGCTTCTTTATACCAAAACAAAGGAAAGACATGATATTTTGGTTATTTATAGCAGAGTATGGTATAATGTTAATGGTCCGGCCCACTTGACATCTACCGAGACCGTATGTGGCCCACAGTGTGAAATGAGTTTGACACCCCTGGTTTACGCTTTGGCTGCCCTTGCAGCTGTTATGTGTAATTTAGTCAACTATCTAAAAAAAACACACACACACACTCACACGCAAACACAAAACATGGTGGAAAAGTGCATGATGAGCATGGTTCAATTCGTGCTACAGGCCCTCCTGTGTTGTGTTTGCATGTTCACCCCACGACGCCAATAAGACGAGTTGAACTTGGACCACTATGATGATCCTGATTTTTTCCACGGCAAGGTACCTTGTTGTCTCAATACAGTTCTACTTGACATTGACACTTTGCCATGGGGAAAAAGCAGGTACTACAAGGTACTACTCCTAGTACTGTGTGGGCTAGGGTGCAAAGCGCGTCGAGCCAATACCAAATGAAAAACGTTCCAACTGAGCTGCACACGTGAGCAATCGCGCACTGCTCTCATCCTCTCAGCGTAGCAATGACGTTAAACGCCATATGCAGGACTCATAAGTTAAAAATGATCATGTTTACATTTTAAGGCCTACTCATCATTCCTCAGCGGTCTATTTTTAGTAGCTAAATGATATTTTATATTGTTTCGCATTTGTTGTCCTGCTGAGGAAAAAAATGGTTTCATCAATTTTTATTCTTAAAAATGATTCTTAATATAATGCAGTGCGCATTTGTACACCACCAATGCAAATACGGTGGCACTTTGACTTACAAGTGCAGTGTGTCGAAATGTGTCTCCCTCTCAGCCTCTTGACAAGCAGCAACAGGACTGAGCTGCCGCCACTCTTAATGTGGCCCGTGCGAGGCGGTGTCAGAAGGCCCTTGGGCCTCTTTGTTGCCAGCTAAATTAATTGTTCAGCCGCTTTACAAATAGCTGCTCTTTCATGCATGGCCACTCCTGAAAGGCGGAGCGCGGCGGCCAGCTGAACAGCTTCACTCTGGGGTATTAAAATAAATAAACAAATAAATACAAATAGAAAAAGCAGAGGAGGGGCAGCATGAGGGAGAGAGAGAGAGCGGAACGGAGTGCGGCAAAAGAGCACGCATCCTTCCTCCCTCCCTTTGCTTTTGACTCCCCACACTGATCCCCAGTGGAAACAAGTAACCCTTTACTACAGCAACACCCCCTAGCACACGCCACAACCTGTGTGTGTACGTGTCTGCAGGGTCGACTGGAGGATGGGAGGCTTGGTGCTTGTGTCATGGTGTTTGCCACCTGCTGTCTCACAGTGCCTTGGGAATTGGTGTGTGTGTGTGTGTGAGAGAGAGAGAGAGAGAGAGAGAGAGAGAGAGAGAGGAGAGGCGTGGCTCCGGGGGGGGGCCAGGCGGGCAGGCAGGCAGTCGGCAGAGGGAGAGTGCATAAGTGCAAGAGAGAGAGAGAGAGAGAGAGAGAGAGAGAGACGGAAGAGAGGCCTGGCTCCTGGGGGAGCCACCCTGCCAGTGTGCTGTGCTATCACTTGTCAAGCGGAGGTTATGAGTCCCAGGGGATGAGAGGAGGTCTACTCGCAACAGAGACACGGACAACGGAGACTGCATGGGAGAGAAGACGAATTGAAGCGGTGTGCAGTGGTCTGGGGGGCCAGGGGGGGTCTGAATAGTGTTGAAGTGTCTGGGGAGTAGACACACGCAGAGGCGGGTGTCCCACTAGCCCCTGCTGTTCTGGACACAAGCTGTCCCAGTGATAGAAGAGGGGGGTGGTCCGTACAAACAAAAGACAGTGATTTAACAAAGTGGGGTGTTAATGACAGTGCTGGGCCTAATAACATCCCTGGAAACAAAGACGAGGGAGGAGGGTTTTGCTTTTTTTCAGAGTAATATACTTTAGTAATAAAGTTAAACAAGAGTAGAAAGTGAGTTTTTTTCCCCTTTTGCATTCAGTGCTCCAGACTATCAACACAAACATATATTTTATTAACACCAAGTTAAATTTAAGCCCATATGAACAAAAAAACCACTTTGGTGGTCAAATGCATACAAAAGCAACAGGTAATGCTAAAACGTTCTTTTAGCCAGTCATATAGCTAAAGAAAGAAAGAAAGAGCACAACCAACTCCAAATTGTAAACTGAGGTCCCATATGCATATTATTAGTTCCAAAAAAAATAAATACCTATATGACATCAAAAAGGTGAGGCAAAAACATGTAACCGGCGTTTAAAAGGTTTTCTAGAAAACGTATTTTAGTGGTCGAAAATGCAGTTATCGAAAAATGGTCAAAACCCAAATAATGTTAGTCAAAACACGAAAGACAATTCCATTTTTTGTGCGACTACGACCCAAGTAAAAAATGATCAACTGGATAATTCTGATCCTTCAAAGTTCCCCGTTACGGAGACAAGCAAGCTTCCTCAAAATCTTACGAAAACAGGAGGAGCTTATGGATGCAGGACAACAGTGGGCGGAGGCAAACTAAAGGAGGAGAGACAAATGAGAAAAAGCGACAAAAGCGATAGTGATGAGGTGGAAGGACGACGGGCTGGAAGTTCTCGAGGGTGGTCAGGGAGAAAACGGGTGACACAAACACCAATGATAGGTGGGGGTGGGGTACAGAAGCTTGCAGCTGCCAATGTGGAGCAAAAATATTTTGAGCGGCAAATACAGTCAAATATAATTGCGAGTACGTTCAAACGTATTTACGTTTTTACTCCACATTGGAAGCGCCACGCTTCCATAGTGGGGGTGGGGGTGGGGGGCCTGTAAGACGTAGTGACAGCTGGTGTCTGATCTGAGGATCCGTCCTTCCACCACCCAGCACCGTCTCTAGTCGTATTAACACGACCCGCTGACCATGTGACGAGGCTGGAGCCTAAATCTTCCCCACAAACTCAGTGAGATAACCGTGAAGGTCAGCGGAGGGAAGTCGTACTACGACTCGGTCCAAAGACAGTCATGCAACATGTTAGACGATATATCATAAAAATAATAGAATGGGTTTGTGATGAATATATCGTTGACAAATTCAAGATGTACATGTGCTGATTTAAAACTACCCGAATGTGCGCTCTTACCTGCTATTCTGTTGTTGACCCGATTGTGTCGGGCCCAAAGCCAGAGGATGGAGTCAGTAAAAGTGTTCACCTCCGAAAGGCTCTCTCTGGCCATGTTCTCAAAGTGTTCGGCGCATGGCCGGCAGCCAAAGAAATTGCTGATGTAGCCTGTCATCGCACTCAGCACCTCCGCGGGATCTGGAGGGGATTCATGAATTAATATTGCACAAAAATTCCACATTTATTTGAGTTTTGGGTAAAAATGTAATTAAACGTTGACATTTTTGAAACCGCAATAAAACAAAGTAAGGTGGGTTTCAAGCGCTGTGTGACGTGCTTCCTCAAACAAATGCTAGTGCACATTCAAATCTGTATTTTGTTTTTTCTTATTGGTTACACCACTTAAACCATCCATCCATTTTTTTCACAGGGCTTATTCTTATTAGTTGTCTGCTCCCAGGTCAGAAATGCAAAAAGGAATCTGTTCGCAATTGCCTCATCAGAGTAAGTCCTGTAAACGTAAATCCAGTAAATCCTAGTGGGGAGAAGTGCTATAAATAAGAGTGCCAATATTATAAATACTGATTGTCCAAAACTATTTTTGACCAATGAGGCTCCTCATCCTGGCTGACATGCGTCAACATACTGATTCATTTCCGGTTTTCCTGTGGAACTGTTGAATTATTATTTTCTTTCCAGACTACGGGTGGCAAACTCAAGGAGCGAGGGCCGGATGTGGCATATCGCATCATTTTATGTGGCCTGCAAAAGCAAATTAAGTGCATCGACTTCATGTTTCTTGCTAAAAAAAAAAACAAATCGCAAATTGGCTTCACTTTTAAAAATATTGCAAGCATTTATTGTAACCAACCCCCTTTTAAAATTAATATATTTGATTTTTTTTCTGGTCTCTGATTTCAAAATGAGTTCAGTTATTCATTCAGTTGGTGAGTTTGTGTAATATGAGGCGATCAATTTTACATTATTTGGGGGTTCACAGTCATAACGGGCTTCTGAGGGACAAAATGAGTTTGACATCTCCTTGCTCTAGACACTAATTGAAATGCTAATTTGCTGTTCAGAGCATGGCTTCTTCCTCTTCTTCTTCCCTGTTGTCTCTTTTTAACTAGTGTGCTGCATGATTAGCTCCTCCTCATCTTCCTATTGTGATAACAGTATTTACCAGAAATGTACCTTAATCGCCGACATGGAAGTGAGGATTCGTTTTTTTAGAGGAGTGACTGCATCGTGGCAGGACAGTGTTTAGCCACTCTAGCTAGCCAGCCGCAGCTCCTAGCTAGTGTGGAGCAAGTTAGTTTAGCGGCTAGCAATTCCACGGTAGTTTGTGAGTAGCCGAGGAGGCAGGAAAGGACGGTTTGCGTCGATGCAGGTACGTCTGACGGCTCGTTTACACCTCTGTGGTCAAATGCGCTTCAAGCCATTTTCACACTGAGTCAGATATGATGATGTGATCCTAATTGGTCACAAACCTACACCGGAGTTATAATCTATACAGTCTTCCATATATACCGCACATCCGTAATTCATGGAATCGGGATTGATATGGTGTATTCAAATTTATTTGAATTTGTGATCGTGTACCGTGATCAAATTGACATTTTATTGACGCCTGTGAGCAGTACCTTGGAGGCAACAATCACGCTGTGAATTGCGAACTTGTGCCGCGGCTTCCTGGATTCCCACGCTTTGTGGGCCGGGAGTCACAGAGAGCTGGGTTAACCCCATATTGAGATGAATAATCTATACCCAATCTGCAGATTAAAGGAAGTTAACCCTCTGTGTGAATGGTTGCCAGGTTGTTGTCTCAGAATCTCGACAGTCCACAAACATATTTTTCCGGCAGTAGTTTGCTTTTGTTCTTGGCTTAGCCGCCCCGTCGGGTTTATAAACCGCACAGCCGCTCGCAGAGCGTGCCGGGACAATGGGAAGACTGTGCCGAATTCACACCTGTAATACGGCATTCAGTGTGTGAGTTCATGCATGAGGTTGATGTCGTATTCAGGGGTACTACTGCATGTGCCTGTATCTGTCGTGTGAGATAGATGGTGGCCCGTGGGGTACCAGATGGACACCCCTTTTCGCCGGTCCATCTGCAGGTCACATGACGGTCCATAAACTCCAGGATTAACCCCCGTGTGAGTGTGTGTGTGTGTGTGATGAAGTGGGAGATTAACATGCTTGCTCGAAGTGGAGCTACCAGTCATCTGCCTTGTTTTATTAACCACTCACATTCCACTAATCTAACATCTATTTTCACACAGTCACAATTAGGTTCAATGCAGCAGTGACTAAAAGATGGGGAGTGCATAATAGTCTATTTCATGCCGAGTTTGTTTCCAAGTAGGCGTGTGTATTCTGTGTTCACTGGTGGTTGGATTTGTGTGTGCTTGTGTGTTAAGTTAAAATCAGGTCACTGTGAAAAGAGGCTAATTTGTGGACAAAGTTCTCGGCCCCGCAGACATATTCTAAGCCCCCCTCTTCTCCCCGTGAACTCTAAATGGCCCGTAGTAAAACAAAGTACACGTGAGTTGCCTGCACCTGAGTCACCAGCTTTCTTGGCTTGCACTGTAAGAAGGTGGAAGAGAGTCCACACGCCACAAGGATAACGTCGGAGGTGGGGTTGTGACCCTTGGCAAGCCACCCACCTCACCCCCTCGGGCAAGGCAGCATCTGGACCCTGAGAGAGAGAAAAACATATGACTGAGAGACAATTTTCAAAAAGGACCACCCACATCTCCAAACCTGTTCAACTTAATGAAAGCTGCTGCGTGTAGTTTTCTTGATCAATGAGAAGTCAATCTCAGGTTAATGGCTCGGCCCTGCACTAATGAACACAGGCAGTAGGGATATCTAACCAACCGAATCCGACAACATATTCCCTCTGACACAAAGTCGTTTCTCTCGCCGCCCCCTATTGCCGTCGCTGCCGTGACTGACAGGGTTACTCACATGTCAATAGTAAAGATTTTGGGTGAGCGTGAAGTCCATTTCCTCGGAAGTGAAGTCAATTCATACCTTCTCATCGATTCATTGATCCATTGATCGGGACAGCTAAAAGCTAATGATCTGAGTAAGTGACTCTTTCAATTTGCAAGGGGGCTGCACACAGGATGCATGCACACTTAATTCCAGACAATCGGACCTTCATTAAAAAATCTCAATCAAAGCTCAGTTTTGACTGACCTGACCGGGGGGAAAAAAAATGCCAAGCGAGGAATTCATTTTCACCGTTCATGAAAGCCAGCTTGCATTTTGGTCAAGCAGGGCAAACCCAGCTGCTGTGAAAAAAGCTCCTTGTGTGTTAGTTTTTATTTTTGAATGCACATGCTTCGTGAAAGTATCATTTGTTCACCACCAATACAACAATTCACATTTTTTTACATAACAGTAAACCCCCGCATAGTTGCGGTTCGGCACCTGGGGGATTCAAATATTTGCAGATGTTTGGGGGGGTTATTTATTTATTTATTTATTGACCCACCCGATTCCCCCCTATTTTATTTATTTATTTATTTTGTGTGGAAACGGCATACTGAATGATAATCAGTGCTGTTTGAAGAATGCCACTTCTGTTTTTTTTTTTTGACTCCTCCAAATGTATTCCAATGTCTGGCAATGATGCAAAGATTTTGGTTGTTCTCGGGCCAGATCGGTAGCGATCCCCCAAGAATAGTGATTTTGGTCAAGCAGGGCAAACCCAGCTGCTGTGAAAAAAGCTCCTTGTGTGTTAGTTTTTATTTTTGAATGCACATGCTTCGTGAAAGTATCATTTGTTCACCACCAATACAACAATTCACATTTTTTTACATAACAGTAAACCCCCGCATAGTTGCGGTTCGGCACCTGGGGGATTCAAATATTTGCAGATGTTTGGGGGGGTTATTTATTTATTTATTTATTGACCCACCCGATTCCCCCCTATTTTATTTATTTATTTATTTTGTGTGGAAACGGCATACTGAATGATAATCAGTGCTGTTTGAAGAATGCCACTTCTGTTTTTTTTTTTTTGACTCCTCCAAATGTATTCCAATGTCTGGCAATGATGCAAAGATTTTGGTTGTTCTCGGGCCAGATCGGTAGCGATCCCCCAAGAATAGTGAAAGGTCCGCTGTACTTCCTGTCTGACTGGGTTTTATTATTCTGAGGCCTTAAGTTCTCGTATTGGATCTAACTGGATGAAAATGCAGGTGTACAAAAATTGGATTTCGCAGGATCATATTTTCCTCATGAACTTGCCTTACAGATGTTTGTGTGTATTATTCTGTCACAACTCACCTGTGTCGAATTCTCCAGGATTTCACTGAACGCTTGATATGAAACTTGATCACCAGTCTGGTGTTGTAGCCATGAATCGAGGGACTTCAACAGGTTCATCAGGATGGGGCGGCCTGGGAAGTACTATTGAGAACACAGAGAATACTGTATGGAGTCCAACATGATGGGATGTATGGCGAGTTGTAACAGAAATTTTTAGGCCATGGTTTTGTAAAATCTGCATCATCCAACTAAACGGAAGCAATATTGCAAAAGTCATGACAAATTAATGTTTATTTACTCAAAGATGGGCCGCCCAAGAGGCCCTCTAGTAAATGGGAAGGTCACATTGACAAGACATCGAGCCACCTCCAACATCGGTGTCAGCTACAAGATTTACACAGCAAGGTGCATTGGACAAAAATACCACATAAAACACATGACCTTGTTTTTATGGTTACCCGATGGTCTAATTTTGCAAATCCACAAACATTTCCCCTGGAATGAACTGCGCTGACAGAAAATATCACCACAATGTCAAGAATGTGAAAATTATTGACCACGGATAAACAATCAAGATTCACCAGAGCAATAACAAATGTTAATCTCCTTATTAAAATCTGTAAACCACGCAATGGGTGTTAAAGCTATTATTCTAGGTTAAAATTGCAACCTCTAATCCTTGAAGGGCTTGAAAATCTAATTATTGTAGCATGAAATTTTTGTTACCATCTTTGAATGATATATCAGAATAATACAAATTGTGTTCTTTACGTTCACACAGGTTTCTGTCCATTTGAATTTATGTCAAAGTTACTAAGTACGGTTAGAAAGGGCTAAAGGGCAGTCTAATGAATTAATATAAATAAAACAAAAACAGAAGATTGGCCAATTTAGGACAATGTTACATTATCTTGAATAAGCCTTCCTTCCTAATCCTCCGGTTCAGTATTGATACACACAAATTGCAAATCAAGCACTAGAATAGCTTAATTAATAATGACCAAAATTTTCCATCCCAACAACTTCCGGAAGAATTCCACCTTTAAGCGACTTCCTTGGCTCAGATGCATTTCCTAAGCCGCTAACAACCACCAAACAACCGCGGGAGCTTTCACCGCGAGGTGTGTTTAGGTCTTTTCAAATCATGGCTACCATGGTGATGCCCCAAGAATGAAACACGATATAGTCACTAGGAAAAGTGAGAACACGGCGAGGAGGAGGAGGAAATCCAGTTGATGGGCGTTTGAGAGCGCTGATGACAGACTAAATGCAAACAGGCCCTAGCTCTTCTTCACATTAAAGACGCTGACAAAAGACTCACGATAGACTTTAATGAGTGTCTGCTAAATGTGCTTCCTGTTCTCACAATCAACCTTGGAATGGTTTCCAGTAGGTTGCTCACAAATAAACACATTTACAAGCTTTTTGAATTGAATGTTACCATGGTTACCACTGCTGTAATCGCTTCCAAATCCCGGGCAGGTATTATTTCTTCTAATATACGACGGGTATTTTAAAATTACTACCGTGAGCGCTCGCCAACAGCAGACAGATCCGGCTATGAGTCTCAGAGGAGATTTCGAAAACGTCATCCAAAAATGTACTCCTTTTTATTTGTCCCCGCCATCTGTTCACCAAAGTGCACCTGCATATGGGGGACAATCTTCTTCGTCTATTCATCACGCTTTAACAGGATCTGGAAGACACACCACTTAACTTAACCCACTCAGCCTGGTTTACGTGTTGCATTTTGTTGACAGTTTTATACGTACGAGAAAAATTCAGGATATGGGAATGTTTGGATGACTGCCGATGTTCCAAACGGTAGCAAAAAATAATGTAAATCTCGGTTGACCAATATACTCGAATTGATGCCGTTCCATTGCAATCACGTAAACAACGTCACCACACACACTCATGGCGGCATGTGTAAAGGGACACACAAAGGAGCCTGGTGTCCGCTACTTGCTGCTGGGAAAGTGACCTAATGGGTTTAGGTGTGGATCGGAGGTCTGAATAACAACCAGTCAGGAAAGCTCATTAAACAGTCATATGAATTTAAGCAGAAGCGAAGAGGCAGGTGTTTGCCAGTAATGGGCTTAGCCCAGCATCACCAAAGCAACACTATTCATGTGTCGATGCTGCGAGTGATCCCATCAGAAGCTCACCATGTTCGACTGGGTCATGGTGCTGAACCACTTACATTTGCCGTCCCTAACCCCCGGGCCGCGGACCGGTATTCGTCCGTGGGTCATTTGGTACCGGGGCCGCGCAGAAAGAATACATAACTTACATTATTTCTTTTTTATTCATTTCGGAATCTGAAAGATGTTTTATTTTGAAAAATTACCGGATTCTCTGTTACATCCATCTACAGTGTGTCACTCTTGACGCAGGTCAAGGCGGGCTTCTCAATCACGTGATAGGTTACCGCTAAAATGAAACTAGGGAGCTAGCGAAATGAGTATAAAAAAAAAACAAACGTCTTTGGAAAGGGGAAAAGGCCCGGCCAGGAGACAGAAGAGGAGCCTACGACTTTCAAGAAAAAGAAGGCTACATTTAATAGACAGTATCAGGAATGCTTTTTTAATACGGATTTATCCCAACGGGAGATTCCCACGCACCAAGCCCACTTTGCAATATATGCCGGGATGGTAAGTCGTATTTTTCATGCACTTTGTATTTGCGGTGTACTGTATGACAGGAATTCAGTAAAAAACGCATGAACTTGATGCTTGGGCTCAGACATGTGAAGCTTGCATGCTTTTAGATGGCCCCTATCTTTCCATTTGTTCCCCCTGTGGGCTTCTTTTCAAGAAAAACAAGTTGGTGGTGTAATCCCTAAAAAAACTCCCTTTAATGCTCGCATGCATCCCAAGATCCACTTTTTTTTAATCCTCAGATACATGTAGAGAGGATTCATAAATCCGGCTTCAGTCCAACAAGACAGTAAATCTAGTAAAATATTATGAGCATGTGCAAATGTGAAGCGCAAGCCAGTGTGAACATGCTTTGGGTAGAAATGCAATTAAGGTTTGACGGTGAAGAACAAACATTTCACAGAATTCTTGGACAAATGGAGATTACCATAAAACGGCGACTAATCATCTAAACACAGTCTTGACAATAGCATAATATGTCACAGTAAGCCTTACTAATGCAAAAACATCATCGGGCACCCAAAAACACTTCCTGAATTTTGTTTTGGGGACAAATAAACACTCTTCCCGTTTGTGTTCCCTTCCTCATTCTGTGCACAGCTGCGATTTAGTCCTTTTCATTTCACACTATTTTCCCGAAAACATGTTTCTATACATTTTTAATCACGTGACTTTTGTCAAGGATGTTATGTTTTGTTTGCTTGTGTGTTCTTGGGTGTGTTTGCCGAAACTTTGTGTGCAACTGGATTATGTCTGAATTGTAGTGACTAGTAGGAGCAAAAAGAAAAATATATAGTTGGGTTTTATATTTATGAAACGCTCTCCATGCCGCCATACATTTTGGTGAGGTCCACATTGATGTTGGTATGATTTTTTTTTTTAACATGATTCAGATTTGGCAAAATGACAAAAATAAAACGAAATTTATTTTGATCTGATCATCATTCCGAGAGAATTTTAATTTTACAGTGCCAAGTCCCAAGCAACATTTAAAAATGTTTATACTACAATCCAACATTGTCACCATGCAGTGATTTTTGGAGGTTTGATACCGTTTATTGTATCAATTTATTTTAGCCTTTGTTTTATTGTTATTTGTGCCTCATTAATCTGTATGGAGGGGGATAATTGAACACTTTTGGGATGAAAAAGGGTGCTTGAATCAGAATGAGAGTTAGCATAGCGCCATCACTTTGGAACATGACTGAAGTCTCTCCCCACGTAGGACGACACCATGAGTCACTTTTAATCTAATCACATGACTCACACACTGAGCTCCAGCGTCACATTTCTACATCTTGTGTCATCTATCCAAGAGGACATTCCTTAATCAACAAATATTTGTCACCTACTTCACTTCGTCAATTCAGTTCAAAATTTACACCAAGTCAACGAATAAGACAGCGGTCATGTATTTGACTCACCAATTGTTGAGCCTGATCAGAACCAACACCCCGCTTGTCTTACATTAACTATGCCGAACAAGCTAACTGGATGAATGGCTGGTCTTTGTCGTGAGAGCGCTCAAACGTCAACAAGGGCCCTCACAAGTGGACGACCATGACAGCCGGCTTAGCCACACAAAGCCCCGACTGGCGGCTGGACCACTCTGTTTGGGGAGGGGGTGGCAGGCTAAAAATACCATTGGGACTTGCTGCTATTGACTAAACAAATGGGAGCTAATGGGAGGCCACGGCACGTGGCCCGCACAGTCACACACACACAGCAGCTTGCTACAAGGCCTCCCTAGAGAGTGAGATATAATCAGGGAGATTGGTGGCAGTGAGACAGCCTGGTGTATGGCCAATAGGGATGAGGCTAGCGGGTCAGACCTCATCATTGCAACATGTTTGCCTGGCTGGCACACTTCTAGGACGGAAGACAAGAGTCACCACTCGAGCGGGAAAAGGGAGAGGAAAGACAAGTGGTATTCGTAAAATCCTCCGAGAGGATGCCAGAGGGGGAAAAAAATGACAGGCAGAGGATGACAACTCCAAGGGGAAGGTTTGTAGTCCGGTAAAATAGTCAAAAGTATCAAATGAGTGAGAGCATCCGGAGGAGAAGGAGTAGTAAGTAGGCTTGGGCACGAGGGTGTCCCAGAGAGGTTCTAATAAAGGCGGATCAATGCAAAGCTTGTGGATGGCGGCCACGCTTCTATACCCCTGGGAGCCAAAATCAAGAGGGTCAACAATGCCCATGAGAGTCTTTACGCTCCCTCTCTATTTATTCATTCACTTGAGGAACATCAGTATACCGCAACATTTAAACTTTGGAATAAATGAATAAAATAAAATAAATAAACAAATACGTAGATAACGGCTGTGCATCTCTCCAATAAAACACAATTCCATGTGTATCTCAATTCATGGGGTGCGATCTCCAAAATGATCCAATACGTGTCTTGATACAATTTAAAGTGGAAGGATTCTATTTGGTTCGACTCAATGCACTCACATCTTGTAAATCAAAACGGATTTTCCAGTTCAAATCCTACACCTTTAATATGTATACTGTACGCATAAGTACCCGCATCAGTGAATTGGAATATCTTAGAAAAGTTCATTTATTTCAGTAATTCAATTCAAAGGTGAAACTCTTTTTCTCGATTAATCATATACAGGTCCAATTAAAACTCTTGATTGTTTTTATGAAATATTCTCAGGTCTTTACAGAGTGAATGTTGGTTGTTTGTAAACTCTGAGCAAAATTATAAAACACTACATCGTGAAATAGTTCACTCAGTATATTGGATTGTGGGAGTTTCACGCTTTGAATGAAACACGAGTATTAATATACATGACATTTTCCTCCATATTCAAATTTATTGTGATAAAGCCGTATGTTTAGTATGGAGGTTGCGCATTCGTATACCCTTATACTGCATTGTGCCGTTTGGCATTAACTTGAGCTGGGTTTCCGATACGTCTCTACAGTAGTACTGAATCTGAAGTGTGCGGGTGCTCCTCAACGCTTTGTCTTGAGTCTGTGACATTTTGCTGTCTCACTCTCCATCTAGTGGTGACCTGCTTTAACTGCACTATGCTTTTACATGAACCAGATGCTCTCAACACATAAATTCCCACTGAAAAAAAAGTTGAGTGAAAAAAAAAAAAAAACTACATTTATAATCAAGGAATAAATACAGCTTAAAGTGTGTAAACGCTTAGGAGAGTTCAGGGAAATCAAACATGGTCAACCTGTTTTCACTTTAGGTGAGCTTCCTGAAATTAAGTTTTACTGATATTTCTAAATTAGATTTCAGCTTGCATTAAATATTGAAAAGTGAAAAATAATGAGCCTAAATCCGTGTGTGTGTGTGTGTGGGGGGGGGGGGGGGGCTCTATCTCTATCTCACCTTTGCCAAGACTGAGATGTACTTTCTGAGAGAAGTCAGCGCCTCTCCTGTGATGACAGGATGAGCAGCCAGCTCCACCCGCAGCGAGTAGTGCAGCGTCGACTCCAGGTCGGCCATGTACACCCTGGACCTGTACGAATATTAAACGCAGTTGAAGGCACTGCGGCAAGATGGAGAAGAATATTTCCGTTTCATGCCTGTTGAAAGGTCTCCACAGCTCCTCTTGATGCGTGCCGATGTGGTCTGCGCTGGCCGGCAAGGACTTCCCTGAACGCACCACCCCAGGAAGCCCCTGAAGGGCGTAGGAGTAGAAAGTACGGGTCTCAAATTTGCTGTGGGATGAGGGAGGAACAGGTTTCAAGTCAAGTCAAGACTTTGCTCCCTTTGTACATCATTAGTCGAGATGAATTTATGATTAAAAAAAAAAGAAAAAAGAGCACAGTGCAGGTATGAGTAGTCAGTCACTCACTTCTGGTGGTACCCTCTCCAATTCTATACCAAACGGAACCACCCTGCCCCACTTGGTTAAAAACCCTTGTTGCAGGCAAGGACCTCATCATGCCACTCCAGCGCTCGAGCCTTGCCAATGACTGGTCGGTTAGAGAGTAAATCCCAGGAGGAGCGAGACATTTACAGGCAACACATTTGGCAACGTGCTGCTTATTCACCGAGTCGGGATTGTTCAACAAAACGCTTTGGACTCTTTTTGTTTTCAAGTCTAGTGTTATAAAAATGCTTTATAGCCTTTTGTGCTTTTTGTGGCCATATATTTTACACACTTACTGGAAAACATTTGTGACGATGGGGCAGATGGTGCCAGGCTAGTGCGCGAACGGACGGAAAAGATCATCGATTATGAAGCCCACGCGCTAAAAGGCCGCAGCCTCGGCCATGACTTGCGCTTGTTCGTTTACGTCTCCTTCTTGGACCCTCATTTGAGTTTCTCCACTTGTGCAAGATGAACAAAAGACAGAGCATCGTAAAGCTGGAAAGGGGTGGTATTAAGGGGAATGGCTGCTAAAAGGAGGCCCGTGCTCACTCACACCAGCCCGGGACTCAATTACGCCGGTGGGCCTGCTGAGAGAGTTGCACATGTGGAGGCAGAAGAGCCATTTATCCAGTCGTTCCCCTGGGCTGGTGTCAGCGTAGACGGGGGACAGGGGACACATCCACCAGGGAGCAGCGCGCATTACACGCATGACGGATGTGCGCATTCTCACACAGACACACACGACCGCGTCTCTCCCAGGATCAATCAGACATTCAAGCGATGATGGGATGCCATCTGCCGCCGCCGCGCAGGTAAAGCCAGAAAAGCAATGGCATTGTTTTCATGCAAGAAATTAAAAACCTTCCCACCGCTTGTACAGTGATGGAGATGAGGGGGGTCGAAACAGTGGGGACGTGGGGGGTTGGGGGAGGGCGGGGGAATAAATACATCGGCAATAAATCATTTCCTCTTTGCATTTGTCAACTAAAAAGAGTCCTCTTCCGCATGCCAAGTTATTGAAAGCGCCAGACAAAGAGGCACGAGCGGCAGATGGATTTGCGAGGTGAGGAACGATGGGCGCTGCTTTATGATGGTGAATAATGGGAGCAATTTTGATGCTCTGATCCCATTAAGAGGCCAGATGCTTAAAAGTAGTCTCATGAATAGGGTTCAGATAATGAGGACGCAAACTTGTTGTGTGCTAAACATTTCAAAATGCAATGGGAATACATTTGTAGGGGTGTTGATGGAGGTAAACTGAATATACACAAACAGTTTTGTGAGGGTGTACAGTACATGCAGCTTTTTTCAAGTTATTACAGAATATGGACAAGCATTGCGACACATCACTACATCAACTCTCCATTCTTGTTATGTAACTCTCAAGTCAAATTTCTAATAGGACCATGCACTTCTGAATAGAGTGTATGACACAAATGCTTATAAAATATGGACAAAATGGCTGCCTTTGTGCAACACACATGCTCTTTTTATGTAGTGTAAAACATTTTTTCAATGCATGTTTATAAGATCCACTCTGCAAACCAAACAACAAAGGATGTGAAGCAAACAAAAAATAAACATAGAGTATATATTTTTTTCCCAGTGCAAAGGGCTCTTTCGGTTAAAAAAATGACCATTCAAGGTCAACACTACAAAACAAAACACAAGACCAACATAAAGTGTAAGAACTCATTTTGTAATTTTTTTTTCTCCAAATATTGACTCATTATAATCTATCCATCCATCATTCCATTTTCCGATCTGCTTTATCCTCACAAGGGTCGCGGTGGGTGCTGGAGCCCATCCCAGCCGTCTTCGGGCAGTAGGCTGGGGACACCCTGAACCGGTACCCAGCCAATCACAGGGCACACAGAGACGAACAACCATCTGCGCTCACACTCCGACCTAGGGACAATTTGGAGTGTTCAATCAGCCTGCCATGCATATTTTTGGAATGTGGGAGGAAACCGGAGTACCCGGAGAAAACCCACGCATGCACAGGGAGAACATGCAATCTACACACAGTAAGGCCGGAGCCGAGATCGAACCCACGACCTCTGCACTGTGAGGTCGACACGCTAACGAGTCGCCGACTGGGCCGCTCCATTGCATTACAATATTTTTAATATTATGGGTACGATGATAGTCCTGCATTTGATTCAAAAGCCGCAAAAAAAAAAAAACCCTACATTGTCATACAGGGCAGTATAAGATCCAGTGTCAGTGCAACTTAGACATGCCTGCCATCCAGTGGCGACTGGTGATATTAAAACTTAAAACTCCAGTCAACTGCATATTCACAATTCGGCCCCTGCTGATTAGAACATTGATGGATTTTATTTCTTTTCAATATTTGATCACATTTTGGATGTTTTTTTTTCCCCTTTGTTTCACCCCAATTCTCCGTTTTTCGTGGACAACGTTTATTGAATGTTTATCAGCATTTTCTGAAGATCCTTCAATGTTTGTACATAATCATATATTAATCAAGGGGCCACTCAAAGCCTCATTTTGGTGTATTCTTTATTTAATAATGTATTGAAAAGTGTCCTTCTGGGTTGTCAATTGGGTACGATGATATATTTACGACAAGAGAACCATGTTTCTGCTCCCAGCTTCTGCATATAAAGGTTACACAAAACATGACGTATTTTGGCTATCAGCAAGCATTTAAATCAAATTGCTAGTCAGTTTTGTTTGCCGCTTGTCAATTTATAGCTTATAATGAATGTGAATTTGCAAACAGGAAGTTGCAGCTGGAACTTGGCCATACAATGCATTCGTGTTGCGTCGATTTATGAGCCCAAACAGCCGACGCCTACATGACAATCCTTCATTACAATTTTTTTTAGTGGCCGCTGTCCGATCGATTACCGTTAAAAGTGACATCAATCTATGAGTCATGTTTGGGAATGACCTAAAACGATTCTGTGCCCTTCACATTTGAATAAATAACGAGGTTGCAAGCAGAGTTGCTCTTCCTCCATCCGGCAGGTGATTAACATATTGTCATCAGAAATCTGAAGATCACTAAGTTTGTGAACAGATGTTGGAGGAAAAAGACAAAAATGTCATTTGGCTGTTCCTGCTTGATGCACGTTATTTGGAAACAGGATACACAGATTACAGGACAATGTCTGTGATGTTGCTTGGGGCTTTTTCATTGATTCTCGAGGATCATGGCCGATTTTATGGCCGATCAAGTAGTCGGCATAACGAACTAAATTTTTTATTTTTGTCAAACACACATATGGAGTTCAGCTACAGAGAATCCCAGTTGCATCTCTAAAATGTTACGTGGAAGATAAGCCTTCAAAGATTAGCGACAGTTTCAACAAAATTCAATTTTGTGACCTAGGCCTGTTTAAGATTTTTTTTTTAACGTGGGTTTTTTTTTCAATTATTGCAATACAGTGTGAAATGGTGTGCTGAACTGCTTTATATGGAATAAATCTAGTAGTGTCGAGGCTAAGAATAACTTTTTTTTTTTTTTTTTTGAGGAGCAGCTTTGCTGTTGTTGTTGTGTTTTGTTTTTTGACTAACTTACACTTTGAGTCTTGTGAAGTTGCCTCCAGGATAATAAAGGTAGCAGGAAGGGAACTCGGTTACCCCCAGTTTGGTAACAAGGTCTTCCTCAGTGCTCAGGACCCTCCGCACTGCAATGTTCTCAAACTGCAACAAGTCCAAGGTCACCTAATGCACGGAAGGAATACCGATGTGCTTTGAGAATGTGGGTGATGCCAAGCCTTTTTTTTTTTTTTAACAATACAGAATTGATGGAGACGGGGGCTGCTACCTCTCTGCCGATGTAGGAGCTTACATCCTCAAAGATCAAGGCGAAGTGTCGAACGTTGTTGTTCTCCAAGAAGGTGTCGATTTCAGCTTGGCTAGGAATAAAAACATAAGGTCACTGGACGACCTGTCCGGCCAACTGAGCCACAGCTGCCCAAGGAGCTAAAGGGGGCCCCTCCTGTGGTGGTGGGCTTTTTGTCTACCTGGTGGGTTCAAGCGGAGGGCAGGCCGGAGGCCACGGATCTTGGTGTTTTTCCATTAGCTCTACAATGTAGTGGCGGAGGGATTGGACGTCATGGAGCAAACCTGGAGGTCGGTGAACATCAAACATGGGACATTAAACATTACTGTTTGTTTTAAAACATTGCCAGCAGTCACCCAGTCGCAAAATGAGCCGCAAATAAACCGACATTAATATTTAATCCACATCGGATTGGCCTATGGTAACTGTGTGCTCCCTAAACTGACAAGACGCTGCCGCTCATCCCTCATGGGTAAACTAGCTCCTCTGTGTTCACCGCCAAGTCGTCAGTGTAAAAAGTGTCAGCTCATTTGGGCAGTAACATTAATAATTAGGCTCAAAAGTGGAGCAGAGGAGCAAGTTTGGCAGCGACAAAGATTTGATCTGAGTAATGTAAATAAATAAAAATAAAAGAAACAGCCCAATGTACTTGCAGTGTCTCAAACTTTCGGGACAGAATGTGACAATATGGAGTCTGAAGCCTTGGCCCCGAGTTAAATCCGCAATAATAAATACCAGTTACAAATGTGTAAAGGCACAATACCTGATACAACTCTTATGTTGGATTTCATTTTCCGGGCATGTGCAGGTGTATCTAAATCAGTGAATGTACTCATGAATGGGCTCTGTGTGCTCTGTGATACCTGTAAAGGCCTTTCCAGTCGAATCCTCCTGGCTGTAGGCATGGAAGAACTGAGAGGTGAAACAAAACAAGACAGTTTTGGATTACACTGAGTGCCGAGGAGGCAGAGAGATCAAATTGGGAAGTCCTCACACAGCCATGAAAGAAGCAAAGCGACGTTATGTAACGTTTGGCTGGCACAAAGCCATCCCCCTTTGCCCGCCTCGACCCCTAAATCCCTACTGGCTAAAATGACTTGTAGATGTTGAAGCTTCATTGTGGATTGGATTGGTAAAGAAGGAGCCCTTTGTTCCATTCAACTTCACTAGGGGACATTGTTTTTTTATTGGTGAATGAAAGGGTTAAAGGGGTGGGAGGGATTTGTTTGTTTGTTTGTTTTATGAAGGGTATGTAATTTAGGACATGTCTTGTGCATTTGAAGCATTTGATCACATTGTTGAGATGTCACAGGTCGTAATGCATCCCCTGAAAAAAAGAGGCTTCCACAGAGAAGCGCCAAATTTGTACCAGCTTTTTCTCGGCGTTATTTGCATCATTCAAACTGCGTGTGGCTATTGCCGTTGGCGAATTAGACGTTGTTTATCAATGAGGCTCATTTGCAAAGAGGTGGGGTAATTTCTCCGCCAAATATATGCATTATTACCTAATTTAAATACGCACAAATACCACCGGCGCACCGAGACACATTCTGCTTGGTATCTCAGTTTGTGACGTATTTCCCCATCTGCGCGTCCTGTGTGGATCAGACGCTATCCATTTGCTCCATTTTTACTCCACATAATCCTTTCGTGAAGTCCTCGGTGTGCTTCACATCATGAAATGCACCACATTTAAAAGCATTTACAAACAAGAGTTCAAGAGATTGAAAAGTAAAGAAACCAAAAGGAGCTTACTAAAATTACAAGAACATACGATGCAAGAAAATTTTGGAAAAATGTGCTTAAAAAAATGCTTTCAAAACACCATAATCAAAGGCATTGGGGAAAAAAAAACTGTTTTTAAACCAGACTTAAAAGCATTTACACATTTATGGAAGTATAAGTGATCCAGATTTGCCATGGCAACCACAGAAACATCCGTGTCATTATTACTAGGCCAATGTATCAGAACAAACATGTTTAAATAGTTTGCATCGAGTTGCTTTAAAATTAGGGTATAACTTCTATAATAAAATAAAAAATGGAAGTGAAGCTTTTGTCCTTTCTCTGGTCCACTGGAACTTAAAATACTTGCTCATAGTGTCAGGTGGAAAAAGTCTGATGCTTCACTCTGTGATCGGATCATGATAATTGTATTGTGAGAAAAGGGCTTGGTTGCGACCAATGACAGCTCACACAATAATGATAAATGCTTTCCTAAACCCCATCTAATTATTTGAAGCATAACAAGAAGAGCAGAGCACTGAGGCGGTGCCAAAAATTTCAACTTGCCAATGAATGACTTAAAACTTCACTTGGAATCAAGCTCAACCCGGAATATATGAACTTTATGAGTAGAAGCGACTTGTAGGGGACTCATGTTACCTTCAAAGTTGGAAATCCTCTGATGCCGAAGCTTATGCAGACCTTCCTGTTATTCTCATCAGCACAGTCAATGGCTGCCAGATCAACGGCAGGCTTCCACTCTGAAAGACAGAACACAAAATATATTATTAGCAGGTCGAAAAAGGCCACATTATATAACAGACCATTTCCTAATGTTTAAAAAGTTTTTTTTTTGCCGCCACTGTTGAAGTTATTGTTGAAATCCTCTGATTTCAGCCTCTCAACAGTAAATATTTTCTGATTTCTGTAGTAAGCATCTTAATCAAAATAAAACATTTGCAGGCACCTGCTTATATTTTCGAAAACAATGAACCAATATGCTTCCCCATTTTCTGAATTGTAATGAATTTATGGAAAAAATAATAATGGTCTACATACTATGAAAATAATCGTGAATTGCAACTGTGAAATTTGCATGTAGTTGAACCTATGGCCTGAGGAGTGTTTATCAAATTAGAAGACCATCGCATTGATCAGTACCAAAGTAGCTCACCGTTTTAAAAACGTTGGTGAGTACAACATCACTCCCCTCTCATGTGATATTACTTTTGAGTAATTGTTGCTTATTTGCCTTTGTTAAATCATTCAACAATAGCACATAAACAACAATAAGTGAATATAACAGCGACGTGAAAAAAATATATTGCAATAAACTTTAATGCAATGTTTTCATCTAATTATTTACCTGATTCTAAAAATATTCAATGATGAGATCCCTTACGATAAGGTATTAGATATTGTAAATAGTTGCACTAAATCAAGTTTGACATTGCTCTTTACTTGCATTTGTTTCGGTTGCATTCGAAGGAGTGTGGGCCATTAAAGGTCGCCCTGGTGATCGGCGGTTGTGAAGCCATCCAAGGAAAATTTCAGATGAACGTGCAAAAGATTCAAGTCCAGCAGTCAGTCAGTGAGTGGCGTGACTAAGCATGAGTTGTTACCGATAGGAGTGTACTATGCTTCCGCTAGCGTAGGGTTAAACAATTTTGAAAAATAATGTAATGTTTTCCCTCAATATTGCGATTGTGATTTAATGTGATTATTTTTCCAAAGTCCTCTTCCAATGTAATTTTGTTTAACAAACAAGCAATAAATTAATATTTATTACAATAAACAATATCAGATTTATTGGAAATAAATGTTTTGGTTTTACAGGTTAGGCTTAAACTAAAATGAAGGCAAATGAACTATGATTTAATCTAAAAGACAAATGTTTACTTACTTCAAATAGAGTTGTTAACTTAGTAACACCGTGAAGTGCTTCCAGCATTCACTGGCACGATTTCACAAAATTCTTAATAAGAGTGGCATAAACATTGGCCAGTTAATCGTGAATCAGATTACAACAATAATGTAAACAAAACTGTGGCTTTACAACTTTAGCTTTTCATGGTTCATGAAAAAAATTACATGTAAACATGGACTGCACTTCCAAGCACCGAACCTACCTAAACACTATGTAAATAAATAACATATAGTATAAAAAATAAAGACTATCGAGCAATCAAAATGAATCACCCCCTCCCCAAATTGTATCTTATGCCTGGTTCTTGCCATTCTAAAAGTATGCATTCTACTCTATTGCAATGTCGATTTGAATTTAATTAACTGCTCAGCCCTTGACCTGTGTGAAGAAAGCAACGTAAAAAAAATCAGTGACTGTGTCATCCTTAACGATATACGGGGCGTTACAGTATGATCAGATAAAAGAACAGAATAAATCATAACATAAGATTAGATCAGATTTAATGGCACAACACAAAATACAATAAGATACGACAAAATAACAAAACAACATCCAATCAGATGAGATAATACAACAAACCATGACGATCAGATAAGGTAAAATAAGATGCCATAACAACAATAACATACGATCAGCTACGATAGCTAGATAGATAGCTAGATATATAGTGTTAGTGGTGGGTGCAGCTTGGTACATACCTTTAATATCTCTCGCCAGACGTTTATAGACGGGCGAGAAGGAGATGCAGTGTCCACACCAGGACGCATAGAACTCCACCACTATAGCTGAGCTGGAGTTGACCAAAACAGACTTGACATTGTCCGTCGAGAGCGCGACGATTTGATCGGACTTCGTGTACAGTCCGGCCTCCGCCGCCGAGGATAGCAGAAGCAGACAAAATATCAGGCAGAGCACGGCGACGTGTCGGGGGTATTTGTTGATTTCTCCGCTAAATCGGGACGTGGCACAGTTGTGGCGCCACGCCATCTTCCCCGGTTGTGTCACTCGAACGCAAGGTTGACCACCACTGAGAGGAACTTTTCGACACAGCAGAAAGTTGCCGACCGCCACGCACAGCATCCGATTCTTCCGCCTGCGCTTCTACAATGCCCTTTACGGTAAATGGGCGGAAATGACCTATGGAGAGCAAGTGTCACGTACAACCACCAACCATGGACAACTACTTATTTTCAACGTAATTTCGTTTGGTTTTCAAACCGGTTTGCGGCTAAATTATGGTATATCCGTGAAACGACACCAAAGGCTCTTACATTAATCTAAGACGAACACTACATCATTTAATTAGCCACGATTTGCGGAAATGCACAGGCACCTACATCCGGGTATGCAAGTGGACCATGATTCCTCCTGTGCCTTTACACTTGCCTTTACGGTAAATGGATGGACAGGAACCAGGGAGAGCAAGTGTCACGTATACTGAAGATTGAGGAACCATCGACAACGACATTTTAATGACGAAATTTTTCGTTTGGTTTTCAAACCTGGCAGCGTCTAACACATAAATATGTGAAACGACACCACAGAATACATTAATCGGAGCTCATCACATAACCTTTCATTATTCCGAATATTCACGAATTTTGGAAATACACAGGCAGCCACATCTGGGTTTCAAAATAAGAACAGGGAAACTGTACGGTACATTTAAAAGTATCAGCTGGTTCTGGAACTTTGTACCAAGTGTTAATTCAAAAAATACCACCATCACCACCAACATTAAAATGCAATACACCCAAGTGTTCATCAAAAAAATAAGGCAGAAATTTTCCACAGGCGACTGTAACACTGCACAATTTGAATTTTAACGCTGCTTAAAACAGAAACATTAACTTTTCTTCGGTAATGATGTAATTAAAATACATCCCATATTAAAGTTGAAGATAAATTGTAACTAAATACATTTTCAAAAACAAGCGGCTCTTAAAAGATTAAATGCAAATTAGTTGTACTTAAAAGTTAAATACAACTGAACGGTATTTACCAAAAGTTTTGTCCTGGATTAACCAAAAACGTTTAGACCACTGCCTCTGTCACATAACACTGCCAACTTTTATTAATACTGCATTAGTACAGGTCAGTGAGTGTAGAAAAGGTCCCGAAGATATTAAACATGATGGAAAATAGTAACAGACTACTCTGTGTTGGTTTCTAAATATTCGTAATAAGTGCATATTTTACTTTAGTATTTATTTAGAAGTTTATAGGCAAGGCAGGTTTATTTGTATTGCACTCTTCATCCACGAGGCAAAGGTCTATCGTGCTTTACATTGGCACAGAAATAATGATTAAAAACAAGATCAAATGAAAATTTGAAAATCAAGCCTCTTGCCTCTCAAGTCACCTCGGATAGGCTGCAGCTCACCTGTGAACCTAATGAGAACAAGTGGTTTAGGAAATGGATGGATGGATTATGAACCGCAAAATGCTGTATTTACGGTACTTTCTGGATTATTCTTTTTACTATTATTATTTTACTTGTATGTCGGTCACTAAAATGTCATTTTAGCACACTCTAAATGGGTCAGCAGAATGGTATCCATTGATACAGCAAACACAAGATAACACACAACCCTCACTCTGAGGATGGTGGAATGGTGTTCTGTGTGCTGAAAACCTGGCCTATTTTTGTTATTTGCATGAATTCAAGGTTATCAAGTGCAGAATGTCATGAGAAACAAACAAGTGCTTTGCAATTTGTTGACAGTTGTGTGCATGTGCTCTGTTGTTGCAACATCATGTGCCAGCGACTCTGGACTTTTGCCACCGGTGTCTTGCTGACATCGATTTGGTTTTGTAATCATGGAAAAGCTGATGAAGACACCAACAACCAATTATGTCCCCAACCTGTCAACTCCACTTCAAGATTGTTGTGTGCACATACATTACCGGTATATGTACAGCAGAGAGTCTAGATCAGGGATCACCAGCCTTTTTGAAGCTGAGAGCTACCTCTTGGGAAATAATTAATGTGAAGGGCTACCAGTTTCATACGCTCTTCTGAAATAAGAAATGTGGTCAAATGACTTTTAATACAGGTATTGCTATTATTAGGACCTGACCTATTTAACTGGCCATATTACCTGTTTTAAAATGGTCGAAAATCAGGAAAATAAATTGTAAACATTAAAGACAAAGGTAACGACATTCAACTATTACCCCCCAAATCGGCAGAAAAATCTGCCAATCTTTCCAATTTTCCTCCGTTTTAATGTTCAACAAATGGTGAAGGACAACCTTTTGTAAAAGTCAAAATGTTCTGCTTGTCTTTCGTAATGTTATTGTAAGTTTTAACAGAGCAAAAATGATGTTATTTTATTCATTTGATTTTTTTTTTCATTAATTGGTCGATTAGTCGGTTATCAGAATTTGAGCGTGCCACATATCGGAATCAGCACAGTTAAATATACCGTAAGATAAGAAAATCTTTATTTGTCCCCCCAAAGGAGAACATTGCAAATATCAATATGCAACATTTTGTTTCCGTAAATATCTGCCATTCCTGGGAAATCACAGTTGTCCCATCACTGGTGAGCTATTTTTATAACATTAAAATGTCTGTTTTGTGGTGTATAAAATGAGACATGGATAAATTTCAAACTTTCTCGAACATTAATGTGACCTGTGCAATTCAATTGGAGGAGCGAGGGGACTCTTTGAGAGTAGAAATATAAATAACTGAGATAATCTATGATATCTATGTCATCTATTCTATAAATTCTGTTGACTTATGTAAGAGTTTGAGTGTGACTGGTTCATACTCAACACAGCCACATCCCTGTTTGCAAATGGGAGTGCACACTTGTGGAGCCACATTATTTCTTCAGTTTGTCAATGTACTATAAACCTGTACAGTTGATCTTAATTTGACCTTTGTTAACGTTTTGAATGCACGCTCATCCTCCTGTTCTTTAACAAGGAGCTGAACAGCAAAATTCAAAGCGGGGGTTGGAATTCCTGGTTCATTTTGTCTTTGAATTTAAACAGCCCACTTCATCATGTTCACATTTTGACGTCAGATAAAGATCAGATGAACAGTACCTAAGACTGAAAGGGGCCCCTGGCTAAGAGTATCATCAGCAAGTTTCAGGCATGACGGCATAAACGTGAACATTCTTGGACATTTTGTGGACTTTTGCAGTTCAGCTCCCTGCGACAGAATGCAAAGTACAAAAAGT
Source organism: Hippocampus comes (assembly GCF_001891065.2). NCBI lineage: Eukaryota > Metazoa > Chordata > Actinopteri > Syngnathiformes > Syngnathidae > Hippocampus > Hippocampus comes. The sequence continues at coordinate 114,716 of NW_017806175.1, forward strand.
TCAGAAACAATGAACACTTGAACATCCATCCATTTTCCGATCCGCTTTATCCTCACAAGTGTCACCAGCCGTGCTGGAGCCTCTCCCAGCTGTCTTCAGGCAGTAGGCGGGGCACACCCTGAACCGGTTTCCAGCCAATCGCAAGGCACACAGAGACGAAGAACCATCCGCGCTCACACTCACACCTGGGGACAATTTAAGTGTTCAATTAGCACTGTCATGCTTGTTTTTGGAATGTGGAAGGAAACCGGAGTGCACACAATTACTGGGTGAACATGCAAACTCGACAGCAAGCTCGGAGCAGAGATTTAAACTCAAACTTGTCAGGAAGATGTGAAAAACAATTCAAATAATGGAATCACTTGTCATTTTATCAAATGTTGGATCCGTGTCTCAACCGTGCTGTTGCTTCATATAATCATGAAAAATAAGCAATTACAATTGGATATTTACAGCACAAGGTAAATAATACAGGCTTAATTAGTTCTTGCAGGTCAGTTAACACACTTAAATGCAATGAGACGATACTGGAAACTGGAGACCCCCAAGTAAAAAAAAATTGATCTGACAAAAGGCAGAAAGCGTTTTTAATCCATGACATGCAGTGACCTCTAGTGGTAAAAATGTTTTCCTTGTAATAAATGGACATACTGTAATGTACAATATATTAATGAAATAGGTGATCTTAAAAAGACCAGATTTAAATTCATTCAAAAATTCTCGAATCTCTAAATGTAATTTTGTTTGGGAAAAGTGCTCATTGAATTTGAACTGATCTGGTGATTCTAAGGCATTGTTACATTAATATTTTGCCATTTAAAAGATATTTCCGTAACACTGCCAGTTCACAGATGGGGCTTCAATGTATGTGTGATTAGGCATGTGCAAGTTTGCTGAGTAAAATAACTTGGGCCACAAACAGAAACAACCATCTGAGTTGTGAAGGGATTTTACAGCTTGTACACTAAATACCACATTGGTGAGGTCACTGCTGCACACGCACTTTCACAACAGGTGATTGATGCAAATCTTACATTTGATGATGCCGTTGCACGTATTGAAATGTGTCGGTAAAAAAAAAAAAAAAACTGCCACAGAGCGTTGCTTTACAAAGCTTTATTTACAGTTCCAAAGTCTACAAATATTATGTACATGTTTGCAAAGTAAACCATTCATTCGCCAACAATCACCGAGGTTCCAGAAATTGAGGGCCTGATAGGCTAACAGTATATTTACACCCAAAACAAGTACTTTACAAGCCAAGTGCACTTGGTGCACACTCACAGCATATTAATATAAATATTTATTGACATTTCAAACAATAAAAAGGGGAAAAATAGCGGCATGGGGGTTAATTTAATAAATCTAACTAGGACCAAATATTTGGTTCATCTCCTGGTTCAGGGAGGAAAAGGCTCCCCTCTACACCAAGACGATGAAAGAATTAGACAGACAAGGGGTCTAAAAAGGTGTTCAGTCTACTACAGGACGCACTGCATAGTTACAACAGAGAAGGTTACTTTCTCTAATATACAATCAATTCAAGAAGACAATCTGGGAGACTTGAGGTTGGCATCACATTTTTGGTACATGATCTAACCAGCGACTACAACAACAAAAAAAAAATATTGAGGGTAGAACAGGTTTAAGTTAAGGTCACTTCAGCTTAAAAAGAGTCAGAAAGGAAAGAGCCGTTGAGCCAATAACGAGCTAGAAAGAAAATTATTGGTTCAAGATAAGGTCACACCGAGGCCTGCAGAGTGGAAAGCTAGACGGGGGTTGTCCATAATAAAAAAAATGATCGGAGAGTCTTTAGCGTGTCATAGTAACCACTCAACTGTCTCTACGTACATCAGGTTGAGGCACAGAAACACAGAAGGTTAAAAACAAACACTAAGTTCAAACATGCGAGGAGTGATTAGGCCCAAACTGAAGTCATGGGGCTGGCTGTACTTGGTACGCCATTAGAGAAGAAGAATTTTTTTAAAAAAATGATCATTTACAGCAGTTGGAAAAACATGACATTCAAAGGAGGTCCAAAACATGTTGAGCCATCAAACCACAGTGTTCGAACAACTTAAAGAGGCACTTGAACAGTGTTGACCGCCGTCGTCACCTGGCTATGTGGGCTACGTTCTTGGCTGCTGTTTGTTCGTTCATCTTAAAATGTTTCACAGCACTGAGGATGAGGAGTCGCTGTGCGAACCAAGCGTGCACTTTGAGAAAAGCAGGTGTTCCCTCATGTCGTAGAAACGAAAAACACTAAGAATGAGAAAGGCTCAAATCCAGCATTTCGGTACCGTAGTGCAGTACATTATCCTTTTTTTGTGTCTCACTTTCACACTGTATGCTAATATGTAGTGTATCTACTTGAGAGCATCCTATACCTGCTCTATATCGGTAAACGGAAGCGACGAAGAAATGCCAAAAAAGTCTTCAAAGGAAATCAGTAGTATTTGACTCGCAGGCTGTATGGATAGTTTTAACACACACAGTGCTGATATTAACACACAGCACAAAAGTAAGACACAATTGTCATCAATGTGACTCTTAAATATGAAAAATGTTCTTTTCATTCTCTTGAATCTCGGACATTAAGTCTATTGCCACGTTCATATTCCTTGTGCTTTTAAAGTTACATCCTCAGATTCTTTGATAAAACATTTAAACGCTCCTTTTATATTTTGACAGAATAATACACAATTTCAGAGGATACTTTCTCTTCTATTCAATTGTGTTTTTTTTTTTTTTTTTTACAAAATAAATAAAATACTTTGTTTTGCACAATATTGCATCTGTGGTGTCCCAATACAGAGCAGTCTACATGTTTCCGATCAGTGACACATTTCAGCCACGGAAATTAAAAGTATATTACAAGACGCCAAAGTTTGAAGTCCAACACATCTTGTTGGAAAACAAGGAAGAAGAAAAGCCCCCCACGGAGGGAGCATGACTGACAGTAAGATAAGTTTAAGGCAAATGTCCCGCCCCCCGACACACAATAACTTCGAATAAAAAGGCGAAAAATGACATCACTGATTGTAGTGCAGACTGTATAAAAGAAAATGTGCCACTGATCAACCAACTGTTTACCTACATTGGTTGCTATATACATATATGTATTATTTTGTTGTTTCTCAGGAACTCTAAGACTCTTTTCAAACCCATGTTTGTATTTCCGACATTTAAAGTGGATTACATTCAACTGACGGCAGCCCTCTTGGTGATGAGACTCAGCGAGTTGGCGGTGTCCTTTAGCAACAAGTCAAAGATGCTGTCTGCCAATTGCATCTTGACTGACAGCTCATCTTCTTCGTAGCAGACCCACTGAGCCTCCTCCTCGTGGAGCTCCTGTACCTGCACAACAAATACGCAGGGCAGAGTTTGTGGTGTGTTCAAGACTGTTTTGAGAATTACTTCCGAAACCACTGATTCTGAATGATGGGTCTATTTGAAGAGGGGGGGGGGGGGGGGGGGAAGTCGTCTGTTTGCAGTTTTTGGGCAATAAAAGTATTACATGATTTCAATATTCATCCAAATAATCGTGATTATTATTTTTTCTCTTCCATAACCGCACAGCCCTGTGTGTGATGTCACGTCAGTTTTTCCAAGCGTGTCATTTAGGCTCGTATGCGAAGATAATGTGTGTACTTGAACATGATTGTGCTGTATGATGACTGTTTCCTTTTCTTTTTTTTTTACACAATTTTACTTATCTTCACTTTCTGTCCATTTATTCCTGTATATTTTTATATGTTCAATAAACAAACAAGCAAACAAATAAATAAACCATACTTACCAGTATCTGATCAACTCTGTCTCGTTTCTTTCGACCAAATTTGAGCATCTTCTGCCAGTCAGATTTTTTACTCTTGTTTTTGGTCAAACCGTAAAGTTTTAGAACTTCTTCTGTGACAAATTCCTGAACAACAGACAATCAAAGGTACGTGATTTTTGGGAGCGACAATGTTTTAAACGTGTGGTGGTGTTTTGGAGACAATCAAATCATACCTGTACTTTATTGATGTCTCCTGGCATCTTGACTCTGTGGGAAAAGGCGGGTCGGATTCGCTGTGGTTTAACCCACTCGGGCTGATTGGCATTGGGGTCTTCGGCATAGATTTCCCGGAGGATTTCCCACGTCAAGTCATACACAGCCTGTGGGAATACAGGTGTTTTGTTATCTATTTGTTTGTATACAAGAGTTTGGTTTGATCGTTGTGCATAACAGAATGATGTCTACCTTAGTTCACAATCATGGAAAATTTACTACAATTGATTGTCTGCAGTGCCTGCTGAACAATTAAATGTGAACCCAGAAAGTGGGCACTAAATTGAATGTTTCACCTGAATAGGTTGCACAATGTTCATGGGTGTGTGCGGGTGACCTACGAAGATTGCGAACTTTTAATAAGAGCCCGAATAGTGGGTGCAAAATGGTGTATTGACCCAGTTTTACAGACTGTGCGCAATGTTGGCCTATAAATAAAAGTGTTGCAGACCGTGGTAATTAAAAGAAGGTTTGGTGCTTTAAGCACACAAAGGAAGGTTAGAGTTGAGCATTGCAAGCGCAAAATTAATTTTCAAGTGAAGGAACTGTAGTGTTAGCGAAAGAGGCAAACAAACATATTACTGAGCAGTTTGGATAATGGGAGGATGGATATTTCTCCTTTAAGACAATTATAACCTTTATTTTTTTTTTTTATACGACGATGCAAGTCCAGTTTGCAGTAATTCGGCAGGTATGAAGCACATGTGTTGTGTGTCGTGTTTTCACCTGCTTGTAGCTGCGGATGGAGAGGGCCTCCTGTTCTTCCGTTCGGTCCTCAACAGTCAAAAACTCTTGAGAAGGTTTGGGGCAGGCCACGTGTGATAATGAAACCCTTCCTTCCTTTGTAAGGCCACAGCTCTTCCAGATATCCTGAATGGCAACATGGACCAACTTTTCAACCTCGCCGGCTGAGTGGGGCACCACCATGGCAGGTTGTTCTGGCAGTTTAGGGGGCAGGGGAAGAGGGAGTGCAGGTCTCGGTGGCGTCTTCGCTGACTGGTCCCCATCTGGGTGCGATGCCAGTCCCCTCGGGGGATCTTCAGCTGAGGAACCAGACCTTCCCGCACCTGCTGCCAGCCTCGTCTCTTTGCCCTTCTGCTTCTGTTGGAGTCGCTGCTGTTCCCTCCGTGAGCTGAGGCCAAAGTCCTCATCAAACCAATCCTGATCGTCGCCGAGCTCATCGAGCAGATCACGGTTCAATTCCAGCGCAGCAAGTCTCTTGGCGAGCTCTTCTTGCCCACTGGCTCCCAAAATTGGACTTTCCTGTTGTAAAAGAAACATGCTCTTATATGCATTCGTCTATTCTTTCTATGCTCAATTAGATACATCAGATCATCAGCATAACATTGGACTTTGGTTGGTGGAGGGAAAAATCAATTGAAGAGGGCAAATCAACAAGTTATGTTTGTCAGTGGTCTGTAACATCTCAAAAATTACTCTTTGACACTGTTATTTAAACATGAAAGCACCATCTTTCATGGGTTTGTGCATCACTTATTCAACTAAAAACAGTACTTGAGTAAGCCTAGCAGCTGACAAAAAGGGAGGAAAGGGAAACTTTGAGTTCCTATCACTTGCCGCTTACGCTAATACAGTAAATGCACATGCACGCTAATAAAGACGCCTGACACAGGACCTGCCTTTGCAAAGACAGTAATGGTCAGAATTAAGAGCGTATTTATTATTGTAGTTGTAGTGCACGTCTTTGCATTTGGCATTTCAAATAGTTGGCTGCCTCGTACAGCTAAATTGGGTGACAACTACTAAATACCGGTACACAACTCAGTTTGTTCATTAAAACTGAGGATGATTATTTTACATATTTCACTAAAATTTTACATATAGCTCTTGTAGCTGATGAAATCTGATTGTGTGGGTGTTTTTAAAAAGTCTTTCGTGACGGTGTACTAGTACACGGAGCTTGCAGTTCACAGTTTATGTGAACACCAATTGTTGGGAATTTAATTCAAAGCTATTATACTTTCTTCCTGCATAAGTGGTTAGTTGTCGTCTTTCTGGAACACACTCCCATCGACGACATTTTAAAACACTTGAATGTTTACGTTATAATAATGGATCACATTTTAATTCACATTTATTGAGGTATGCATTAGTGGTTACTTGTCCTCTTTCTAGAACACACTCCCATCAACGACATTTTAAAACACTTGAATATTTCCTGTTATTATAATGGATCACATTTTAATTCACATTTATTGAGGTGAAGAATCGGACTCACCGGTCGGTTACAATATTCTGGCGATGATGGCTCGTCTTCTGGCAAAAAGGAAGAGAGAACATCATGTGGCTCCAATAGTGAACTGAGCCCTCCTCGTTCTTCTGACTCAAAGACGACGGCTCCATTGATCTGATTGGAAGCTTCAATTTTCTGCTCTTTAGCCCTTTTAATCTGAACCAATTGCTGAACGGTGTCAATCACAAAGTTACTTAGTAGTTTGTCTGCTAATATGTCTGGAGAAATTTGATCCTTCTGCGCCTCCTTGTGATCACCAGCTTCATGGAAAACTTCGGAAAAGATCAACTGGTTATCTGGGCCCGCCTCTTCTTTCTCAGCTACCGCAGAAACGTCCGGACTATATGATGGCACATTGTCTTCCTCAGCTAATGCAGAAATCTCTTGACTGTCTGTTGGTGTGGACTGGTCAAGAGAATCGTCCTTCTCAAATATGGAAATTTTATCCTTACTTAGTGGCGAATACTGATCCAGCACATTTTCTTTCTCGAGTCTGTCCGTTAGCTCCTGACCATTCTGTGGTATGGATTGGTTGTGATGTTGAGAAGAGAGGTGCGTTTCCACTTTTGGTAGTCCCTGGCTATTGAGGTTTTGCTCTAGGTTAGTGACTACATCTGTCAACTCTATCAATACATCACTATGAGAGGTTTCGTCACTTTGCATCTTTTCCGATATTTCCTCATCGCTTTTATGTTCATCGTCACATGGATCTAGCACATCATCGGAGTACGAGTTGTCATGTCCCGCAGCATCTGTGAAGATCTCAAACTTGTCGGACAAATGAGTGATCTTTTCAGGGGGAGCAAAGATCCCATGACGTTCCCGGCACTCAAAGTATACAACTCCATTGTAAGTGCCACAGTTGCTCCCCTCAGACTTGTCTAACTCCACACCAGCCCAAAAGCCTCCAGCAAAGCTGGTCGAACCTTTAAATCTTAGTGTCCCAGGTTGGACATTACCAACAAGAACACGGTCTCCAATGTTGTAACTTGGCATTTCATCTAGACTCAGAGGGAGAGGGCTATGAGAGTGAGAGACTGGTGCTGGGGAGATGGAATTAATGTTCTGACTCTCATTGTTAGATTCTTCAGTTTTCTGAAGATCGAGTAGTCGACCAGATTCATGGCTTGCTCCACTAGTCACAGAATGGTGACTCAATTCTTCAGCAATCTCCTGTTCAATTTCTTCATCTTGACTGGTAGACCTGGTTTCAATTTGGCAAACTGTATCCGGCTTGGAAATATGTTGGTCCTTCGTAGGTGAAGAAGGTGCAGATGACTCAAAATCATCTTGGTAATCTGCCAGAGGAGAAGAAGCCTGGACATCCCTTATCGTTGGCTCCTTCCCTGAGGAAATGACATCCAAGTCCAGTCTACAGGAATGATCAATGGATGTGGGTTTGTCATTAGCGTGTGCGATGAGGTTCGCTGCAGCAGAATGTGCTTCCAGCACACTATCATCCTTCTTAGACTCCATTATTTGTGACTGGGCATCTTCAGTAGAGGGTCTTAAAGTATAGTCTGGTGACTGACACCTCTCTTGACCCGAGGTCAGGAAATCTGGACCGCCGTGTACAGGGGATGGTGACACAGCTTCAACATTGAGCCCTTCAGATGCCAAGGTAGATCTAGTACGACCTAAATGAGGGATAGACATTTGTCAAAAACCTCAGTACTGCACAAATAAACAAATATAAGAGGAAAAAACGTACTTTGGTGGAATGATGAATTCAGCCCCACAGTAAGTATTTCACTGGTTTCAGAGCTGAAAATATGATGGTTTTAGTTTAGTTTATTTTCTAACTGGAGTATAATAATTAATTTGATTTATTACATACGTTTGTACCTTTTGACAGGAGACGAGGAATCGGATTGACCTTCAACTAACGTAGAATCTTGCTTCTGAGATTTGCTATCAGGAGTTTGCGTAGGTTCTTTGTTTAGTTCTGCCTTAGTTTTTCCAATGAAGTTGTCGTAGTTCTGAAAAGAAAAAGGAGAGAGGGCAAAAAGATGACTCTGTAAAGAAAAAGAAAAAGAAAAAGGCAAACACTGCACCAGAAGAAAATGCACAGTATTTACCTCTAGTTGTTTCAGCAGGCTGGCCTCTTGTGCCTTCAGGAGCTCCTTTTGCCTCATCTCCTGCTCCCTTTTGAGCTTACTCGCCATTGACTTACGTTTTCTCAATTCCTCTTTCAGGGCCCTGATACGGCCCTCTATGTCACTCTGCTCTGAAATGGGTTCTGAAAAGCAAAAATACATCACAGATTCTGTGAGCAAAATCAGACTCCTGTGATTAGCAAAGTGTAATCCAACTTGGGCCCACACGAACTAAAACCTAATTATTTAGAGATTAGAGTATGTTTTCTTTATGTCTAAAGTTCACTTTTAAGCTACTTGTCAAACTAATTCTCCGTAATGCAACAACAGAAACTCACTTAGAGTTACATCCTTTTAAAATTGAGTTTGTGATTTAAACCACACCAATTTGGTGATTTGGAGATTTATTTCCCCCATTATCTTTTCATTGAACTGAGTGAAGCAGTTTGTGATCTCTGTTCCTGCTGCACAATGGAAATTGCTTGCAGCATCACATTGTAACTGACTACATAGTGCAAGCTGTGCAGCTTCTTTATGTTCACCCATTGCACTTGTCCTCAACCTACTTCTTGGAGCAACAGCAAAAGCTATCATATTAGGCGATGCTATGTTGTAAAACTCACCAGTCTGTGAAGGTGTTTCTGTTGGCCTATTTGGGGCCTGCTGGGATATTTGGAAGGAAGAGTGAAGTTGCATGTTTCTTGCGCTGCTGGTATCAGGGGGAGAGGCATGATTGTGGCTGCCTTTGACTGGAGAAGACTGAAAAGAGGATATGAACGTTTAGTTTATGACTTTGGGGTGATAATATCCGTGATAACTAAGTCAGAACATGTTGCATAGACATTTTTATGTTGACAGACTTTCAATGTAAAGATCATCTTGGAGTAGCTAAATGAATTTGTGCAAACCTGCTTGCTGAGTGTGAGGGAAGCAAAGTCCTCAATGTAATTTGTCGGGCTGCTCAGGTTCGAGGCAAGCGTGATTTCAGCCAATGATGCAGGTTGTGCTGAGGATGGACTTCTTGGTTCCTGACAGTGTCCTTCTGTGTGTATACTGCACTCGGATGTTGCTGAAGAATAATCGTCTTCAGTCACATACTCTGAAAATCACACCGCATGAAAAAGTACAGTCACGTTTTTTTTTCCCTCCTACTATACCAACAGATGCCTTTGTATTTGATACATTACACTGGTCAACAAATGTTAACTGCCAGTAGATTTTTAAAATCAGAGATGCAAGTAAACGTTTCTTGATAATTTTTTTTTGGCGCAGATTCAGAATCTGGGTTTTTTTCCATAAAAATAATATATTGTGTAATATATTTAGTAATATTTATGAATTAAGGAGAATTTTTTTCTGAAATGTGAAAGCTATTAATTGCAACGCATGATAAAATACCTACTGCGCAAGCTTTTATAGGTAAAACTTAGGAATAGCTCTCATAAACCTGATGTGCTGAAGTAATTTTTTAAATGAGCACCAAAAACACATTAAGGGACAGATAAAGCATCACTGATTAAAATTTGTTGTTGATCAGTGTTATTGATATTAATCACAAGTCACTTATGCCGCAACTAATGAATTTTATCACCTTTCTGGCTGATTGCTCTGGGTTCTGAGTTTCGATGGTGACGGGACTTGGGGATAATTTTCGAGACGCACTTGCTCCGATTATCCGATACGGCACCGCCCTCTGACCAACTAGCCAGGGCCTCTTTTTCTATCCTCCGGACCTCTGCCTCCTCTTGATCAAGACGCTTTTTCCACTGCAGCAGTTCTTCAGCGTGATGACGCCTCTGCATCAACTGCTGCTCCCGCTTAGTCAGGAATCTAATAGGTAGATGGTAGGAATAATGCAAAAGAGAACAATGCAGAGAAGTGTGTGGGTGGGGGGGAGAAAGGAGAAAAATTAAGATGGCATTAAAGACAGAAGAAATGCGAGAGTTAGTATGGGCAAATCAGGAAAAACGGCAATGAACAAGGTACAAGTAGGAGAAAGACGTTTAGCATAGCAAAAAAGTTCAAAAAGCAGGCAGATTCAAATCTCCAAGAACTGTTTTCACAGCAAATTCATATCAGACATGCTTGCTCGAATGAAACAGTCATACAAGTGAGAAGGACCCATTGACCAAAGGTGATTACAGAATAGCAAGGAAAAAACTGTTGATTTGAGCAACAAACTGAATGCCTGAGACACTGCATGCCTAAGTACACATTTAGTAAAATAAAACTCTTTTTGCATAACGGTGATATCAGGCTGAAATGCCCTACTGTCCATTAAAATTTAGTACATTTCATACTTTTCACAACACAATATTGATCAGACCTCACTTATTTTTACAAAGTATTGACCGAAATATAGTGTTGAATATGTCTTGTGCTCTTTGATGATGCACTGTTAATGAGTTAACAGCCATGTCGGGTTTCATTTCAGTGTTTCTTTTGTTTGATAAATTCAAAGTACTTTACTGTAAACAATATAAAGGGACCAGTCAGATATACAAGTTGGATCATGCGCTGACTCAACACAGATGCTGTTGTGCCTCAGTATTTAGTGTTAATCGAATTTAAAGGCTATTCTACTTTCCTAATTCAAACTAACGGCATATCAGACCGTAAAGAATCACCGCCCTATTCTCTTCCAAAGAACGGCTTTGTACTTATTAGCCCAAGCTATGCAACAGTTAGCCAATCGAGGGACAATTAAGATATATTGGTCTCACTCTTCGTAAACAAAATTCTTTTAACTTCATGCGATAGTAGGTCTTAATTTGAAACGTTTTGTACTAATGACTGCCACAGTTGGGGTATAAAGAAACTGAATCTGCAACTCTAGTAAACCTGTAAGTCGAGAAGGAAAGAGATTGTTTTGAATTCAACACCAAAGAAATAAGTACAAATTGAAGAATGCAGTCAAGATTTCCCATCCAACAAGGAAAGGTACAATGAAAATATGCATCACCTTTGACCTTCTCCAAATCAACCACTGCCCATTTACTTACTATTCGCGTTTGCTGTAGAAAATTAGTGTGACTACATTTAATGTCCTGCAAAACCTTTTAAATTCAATGTGAAGTTGTCAAAAGTTTCGCTTTTTTCAACGCATCTTTCCTTGGACATTTAAAACGCCCATCAACACAAATGCCATCCTGGCAAGAAAAAAACCCAAAACAAAACCTTGAAACCTCAGAAACCCCAAACTCATCACAGACATCATTCTCCACCACACCCTTGTGACGGCCCAGTGCCAAGTTTTTCCATTGGGAGAGGAAGGGGATGAATGTGAGTTGTGGGTGGGGGGCCCAGGCTAGGTGCAAGTGCGGCGGAAGGTGTAGGGAAAACTACACAGTACCTGTCCAACTGGTTGTAGATAAAGAGCTGGAATTTAGGATGAAGGTTTGGAAGACAGACACTAAGGGAAGCCCAGTGCTGGGCTGTGAACACGGAGAAAAAGCAGTGGACGGGAGAACAGTGTCTACAACACACAAACATGCAACAAAGCAAACAAATCAAACACACAGACAAGAGAAATGTAGGGGAAACGTAAAAAGACGAGAATTGACAAAGGAAAAAAAATAATCAAAACAAGGGGACAAAGGGAAGAGAGGGAGAGAAAAGAACCACATGAGTGTGTGTTTTGTGTGTCTCATTGGAAACATTCAGCTGTCCACTGGAATAGAGTTAATTTTCTAACTTTGACGCATGCATTCACCATAAAGTTTTATTCGTATAAGGGGCCGCCACGCCAGTTTCAGGAGGATGAATATTAGAAACCGCGATAAACTTATGAATTGGAGGGAAAGTGATTGTTAGTGTGTTATTTTAGACCCTGTGCACAAAGGGGAGAAAGTCATGAGCAAAAACAGGCCAGTGGTCATAAAATAACACAAAAGTAGACAATAATTAATTCTAAGGATCGTGGGGAAACAACAAAGCTCCCCAATAAAAAAAGCCTGATCAATTTCAGTTTTGTTTGTTTTGTCTGTTACAGTATTTCCAAACATATCGGACATATTGATGACCATTCAAGTACCGATAGATAAATGCCATATCAATAATTGCAAAGCTAATATCATAATATCACCCAGCTAAAATAGCCATGACATGACAGAAGTGAAGTGTGAAGTCTTATATTGCAGAAAAAAAAAAATGTGTGCTGTAAAAGGCTCTGCAATCACATGACCTAAGCTGGTAGCCAAGACAAAAAGACAGATTAATTCCAATCACATGCAGCTACTGGTCAACAAAAGCAAGTACCAAGTTTGTTTATCGGGCACAAAAAACAACCATTGTTAAAAAGACCGAATAAAACACAACAGTCACGTTGTATGGTGCAGATGCAGCAAAATATGGGTCATAAAAACGTAAAAAGTCAGCTCATAAAAAAATTAATTAATTAATTAATTAATGAATTTATTTTAAAAAAAAAAAAAAAAAAAAAAAAAAAGGATAAATGTTCCCAGAGCTCAAGAGTTTCTCGATCCCCTATGCCCACAGCTTCGTGATGGAGCGATCAACATTGTTTTCACAACCATAAGAAAAAGAGTATGAATGATTGTTAGTTTAAAATTGTTTAGTTTCTAATCAGTTTTCTTTTTCTCTCAACACTCAGCATTGATAATTTCAACCAGGGTGAGGGAGGTTTGCAAAAACAAATTCAGTAAGATTGAATTAATGAAGAAGAGCATTTACTTTTCATCCATACGGGAACGCATCTTCTTGAGCTTCTGCATGATGCTGCTCGTCTCGCTAGCAGAGACGGAAGGCGATGGCGATGGGGTGCGGCTGTCATCGGTAGGTCTCATGTTGGAAGGAGCTGCTTCTGACACAGGCGTTTCTGACACTGGAGACTCCTTGAGAACAGATGGAGGACTTATTTTTTTGAGTTAAAAAAATTCAGTTAACTTTTTCTTGACTAGACAATGGTTCTACTGTACTACGTACAGGGGGCACTTGACCACCAGCAGACTTGAGACGCTCTTTTAGTCTCTGTGTTGAGGTCCTCATTCGCTCAATCTCTTCTTGCTGCTTCAACAGCAGCTGCTTTTCTTTCCTTGCTACTTTATTTGCTTCTTGAAGACGCTTGATCTCAGCCTTACCAGGGTTACAACATAATTTGTGTTTAAAAAAAAATTATATGTATGCGCAAAGCAATGGCTGATTAGATTAGGATACCTGTGTGGTGTTAACTGTTAAGTACCTGCTCCTCCTGAAGTCTTAATAAAAGGCCCTTCTGCTTCTTTCTGATAGGTGGCAATTTGTCATCCTCGCCCTTATTCCTCAGCTGCTTTTTCTGGTGCTCCAGCCATGCCAACTCAGTTCTGATCTTTTCCTTGACAGCTTTCTGGCGCAGACGCAGCAGAGCGTTCTGATGCTGCAGTCGTAGATCCTCATCTTTCATGTGCTGACGCACCATGTCCATAGTGAACCGGGAGAAGCTGTCCTTTCCACCAGAAAAGGACATATTTGGATTTTGATGCTGCGGGCGAAAAAGGCAAATAATTTGAGTCTGCGGTTGGTGAAAAGACAATCTATACCTCACAATAAAAGGCAAGTCAAATTTAAACAGTAGAATTCGAAGGAAGCGAGACAGTGAGGGGACACACGCAACGTACATCCACAAGTGGAGCTTCTTGGCCAATCTTAGATGGTACCATTGAAGTGGCCACACAAAAGTGCTCGAACAGGCCTCTCACCTTTGTACCATTATGTGACCCTGAGAGTAGTGTTGAGTTGTCCTCTACAGCTTCATCCTCTGAATCCTCGTGGAGGTGTGGCCTGTTCTCCAAAGAACTGCGGCGGTGCACCTTAGAGGGCAGCAAAGAGCTGAAGGAGCGTTCTTCCACTTCATCCTCCGTTCTCGATGAGTCGAACTTGGAAGAGTACTCTGAGAAACGAGACAGGCATAGTGCAGTGTCTGTCCATTGTAATTCATGATGGAATGCAGTTGTGAGCTCAAAATTCACTGGGATGTGTTTTTTATGTGGTACCCTTGTCATCAGCTACAGAGGGGATGCTTTCAGTACAGAGGGAGTCGTTGTCCGCAGTGGGACATTCCTCCTCTACTGAATTGCTGCCCGGTTCCCTCTCTGCCTGCTTGTCATGTTCTTTCTTCCATTCCAATTCTGTTTCTTCTTTGTTCACCTCCTGGATATGTTCCGCAGATGTGTGTGAGGGGCTATTGGGACAGCTATCGTTTGCACCACTAAAGAAATGAGAGGGGGGGGGGGGCATGTTAAACTTTGCTCCTCGTGTCTACTGTAATTAATTGAGACTTGTGTTGTGTAAGTATAGCTAGTACATGTGATTGGGTCTTTGCACAGGCCGCGAGTCAGTATGACTGAGGCTTCGACTTGATTCCTCTCTCTGGAAGCTGCAAGCACAATTAAACAAAATTCAGTTTCAGTGTTCAACTGTGTAATATTAACTCTTTTTTTTTTACTATAAGTCTTGGAAAAATTGAAAGAAAATAAATAAGTATCTGGGGTTGAACGTGTGGAGTGTGTCAAGACATAAATATGTCTTTGGGATTGAATGAGTTAAAATGTAGTTAATTTATTAGTGAGCTAGGACTTGAAGAAAGGTCTTACCTGTCGGAATCTGATTGGCTCTGCTTTTCCCGATGGTGCTTGGTCAGAATCGAAGACTCAGGCGCAACAACGGACACAGCGAGAGCTCCTTCGATCTGAGTCCGTGCCAGATCTGTCAACTGGTAGAAACATTTTGCAAACTGATGACATACTGGGCGCTTGTGTTTACAGTGGGAATCATGCATTTATTGTTGTGACCCCACAGTCAATCAGCAGTGTCAAAGTACAGTATTGCTAACCTCTTTGATGTGACGCGCTGCTTCGGCCGTCTCTTTTTGAGTTAATACGAGTTTTTCCAGCAATTCTTCATGAGCCTGTCCAAAAACAAGCCGGCACTTTAAACATGAATCTCTTAATATTTCCAACTGGTAATTTTTTGCTGAGTAGAAAGTAACAGATCAGCTGAGGAGTATTGAATGTGAATTTGTACCCGGGCCGTTCTCTGCCTGTCTTCTTCACGCTGCAGCTGGGCCTCCAAAGCCTTTCTTTCAGCCTGGATCTTCTGCTCATAAAGGTCATTCTCATATTCCTGCTGCTTGGCCTGTGAGGTTTAAAAAGAAATGCACATTGAGGTTGCCATTTGACAAAAATTAAAGAGATTGAAAGTATAAAAGGATATATTAACATAATCGATTTGTCCTTATTTTATGAAATAAAAAGCCATGGCCTTGTTTTACCTCAAGTATTTGTGCCAATGAAGGACTCTCCTGCTGGGCTACAGACACACCCATCAGCCTCTCCACATCCCCTAGATGTCTAAAGGACTCATCTATGCACTCCTGGTACTGGAGCTCTGCTGTCATATGATGATGCAGGGCGGCCGGAGAATATTGAAGATTACCTGAAAGAAGGAATGGGGAAGAAGAGAAGCTTCATGCATGATGCTGACTCATGACTAATGAGCCTGAAAAAACAGAAACTCGTTTGTCTCGCTTATTTATATATAAAATAAGTCCTGCTAAAAGGTTAAAGCTATTTAATCTTTTGTAAATGTTTCCGATGTGATTATTTACCTGTGGCCCTGCTGCTTTTACTGGGCCCGGCACTGAGACCATTTCTGGGAGATTCCGAGTGAAGATCTGCGGCTGGGGTAGAGCCCAGAAAGCCAGAAGGAGAAGTCATTTGTCCTCTTGATGGTGGAGACTTTTGTTGCTTGGACTGCAATGTTGAGGGAACATTTTGATGACGTGAGGAACACATACTGCTATTCATTGAAATGAAATTAATAGTATGTATGGATGAGCCGCAGATTGTTACTCATCTGAATCACCCAAAAATTAGTCAGTGCGCACTTCCAAAGATTATTACAAGTTTAAAAAAAAAATACAGTACATGTAACAATGCAAATAAAAGTCATTTAATTGTGAGCAGCCAAATGTCAAATATCTGGGTTAATGACATAAATAATGTGGCATAAATGAGGACTATTCTGAACAGAACTAAAAATGCTATTTCGCCTTCAGCATTAAGGCAAACTGCACTAACCTGTGGAGCCATGGGTAGACCCATCAGTCTCTCCACATCCTCAAGCTGTCTCAAAGACTCCTCTATGGACTCCTGGTACTTGAGCTCTGCTGCCATGTACTGCTGCAGGGCAGTAGGTGAATACTGGAGTTTACCTGAATAGAAAGGTTGAGGAGGAGACAATCAAATTACACACAATTAAAGAAAAGGTTTGCCTGTGGCTGGAGCCTACCGTTTATTCGAGAATCATTCTTGAGAGAGGCTGCTGCTTGAGACGAAGCCAAATCAGGAAAGGCTGAAGGGGAAGCCAGTCTTCCTCGGGATTGTGGAGACTTTTTACTTTCCATTGCCACACTAGAAGTACGGTACAGAAACATCACAAACCAATTATTCATAAAACAATTCCAAGAACAACCTCTGCAAGTATCCAGTTGAAACGTTGCAAATAAGAGTTTGAAGATGATCATTTACTTGAAACAAAACCAAAACAGAAAGAAATCTTCAAACTTATCAAACTGAACAATCCTGAATACAGTACCTTCAAAAAAATGAGTTTTCCCAATTGTGGCATGAATGCCACCTGGTGGCCAATTTTAAAAGCAGAGATTTATTAAATCACCTGTGTGGACTGGAAGTGTTCTTTGACTGTTGGCTAATGCTATGAAATGACACAAAGTCATCATCATAGACTGCTGCATCTCTGTGGGACCCTCCCGACTGAATAGAGCAAGAAGATGGGGAATTCCCGTCATTCACTGTGGGAGAAAGCCAAGGAAAAATTCAGATTTTTGTCGACATTGCAAGTACTATCCTTGCATTTCAACAACATCGGGCACCAGGCAGGGTCATACAGAGGTAATTATGACTAAACTAACCTTTAACATTGAGGTTCTTTAAGTAAATGTTGATTACACTGAAAGGATCTCCTTTGTTCAACTCCTCCCAGGGCATTTTATTGCAGTTCTGAGGCGTTAATTGTGACGTGAGGGCCAAGCACTTGGCAGCCTCCTTCTGGAAGTCAGTGAGGCGTTGCACTTCCACTCTTTGACCAGGACAGTCATTGGCGTGATCTGCCAATCTCAGAACATGATTGGTGGGAGGTTGAGGAGGACTCATTTCATCCTTACTGAAGCTACCCTCACTCAAAATGGTACCCTCACTGATAGAACCGCCACTTGAGTCATGTAGATCTGTCCTATTCTCCCTGTTCTCCTCAGCTGTTCTATAGGGTCTAATATGAGGCATGTCATCTGTTCTCTCTAAGCCATTGACTTGGTTCCTTTCCAATCCATAGCTGCAAGCAGAGCACTCTGTTCGATCAGGTGTAATTTGTTGTGGCTGCCCTTTGAAGGTGTGCAAATTCCCAGCTCCCGGAAGAGATGCACTATTGTATGGACTAAGACCCGCATTTGTTATAAGTCTATGGAGCCTCAATGTCAAGTCGGCATTTTCAAATGTGCCAGGTCCAGATGCCAAGCCTCTCTCATCAAGATTAGCCCGAGTGGACCTCGGGGCCAAAATATCTGCGTCCAAAGAAGTTGTCTCGCCAAAGTTGATTCCCACCCGGGCAATCTGCCGGGCTTCATTCTCAATGCGATTAGAGAGAGAGATGGCTGTGGCTTTGATGGCGTCAATACGGGACCTCTTTGACTGAGACCAGGTGGGGGTTTCTGCAAAAGTGGGCTTGACGTCACCAGCTGTAACTGTGTTCTCCAGCCTCCGAGGTTGAGAAAGGAGAGGGTCATAAATTGTACACCCTAGTGCACCAGCGCTGGAGGCGGAGATAGACTGAACAGCTGGGCTGAGGTCAGGATTAAGTCGAGAAGTAACTCCAACATCCAAATCACCCCTGAAACAGAAATGCCAAATAGATGCGGTAAGCAGCTCGCCACAAGTCATTGCAAATTTATTTCCTGCAGACTATACAGAAATACAAATCTTTTAAAGTCAAGCAAATCTATTATCAAATGAATCAATAATTATTTTGAAAACCAATTCATCATTTTGTGTCCTTGTTTATTTAAAAATGTCCAAATACACTGAATTTCAGGCTCTCAACCATAATCTCAGATTTGTGTTGCGTAAAAATAAAACATTTGTAAAAATATTCTTTTACTTTGAAAAACAATTGACTTTTGATTGATCAATTTTCTGGCATGACGGACCAAACCAGTAATTGAATCTTAATTTATGTTTCTGTATTTTCTGGAATGACAATGTGAAATAATGTCCTGTTTTTGAATATAGCAATGGACATTCACCCCTCCCCCCGTTTAACCGATTAATCAACGAAATGAAATTGACAAATCAATGGATTACTGAAGCAATCGTTAATTGCACCCCTAATTTAAATATGATCATTTGAGTAAAGAGATTACTCGTAAAACATTTGGAGAGAAACAAAACATGACCAGATTACAGCATCAATATTCCACTGTAACTGACGAACTGTTGTGTAAATTATGAATGTGGTGTCACAAGGCTTGTCGGACACAATGACAAAGTATGGTAACTTCATATATATATACAATCATCTAAAAATTGAGAAAATCACCAAGCATATCCCACTTGTTATTTCTGTGTACTGGTCATCTCGCATCTATCTACCTTTGTAATGGAGGAGATAGCTGATCAGTCAAAGACCTGTCACTGCTTGAGGGGCTCTGTGGTAGTTCCATTTTCTTATTCTCTTTGTCCGACTCTCCAGAGGGCTGGTACATTGGTCTCTGTGATGAAAAGTTAAAACAGGAGTAAGGCGGCCACTTAATCAAACTTTCTGCAACATATCTCTTAAGGCGTATTTATTTGAAAATGGAACAAATGAATTCAAGGCTTATAATACATACCAGTTGATTTGAAACAGCAGAGGATCGCATCTGAATGGCCTCTCCAAGATGGGTCTCATCCATTGTGAGAAGGTTGTAGGTCTCTTCCCTATACCGTTTCTGCCAAGGGGTGCCAGCTGCTTCGATGGGAGTGACGACAGTTTTAGCCATTTCCTTTTGCCTCCTGTAGAGCTCCTGAAGCCTCTGGTTTCGTTTCTCTGACTCCTCTTTCAAAGACTTCTTCTCTTCTGCCTGTTGTCTTTTTCTTTCTTCTTTTTGCTTAACAATGTACTGACGGATTTTTTCTGAATCATAGTGCCGCTTCTTCTCCTGAGTTTCAGCCACACTGGTGGAGGGGTTGGCACTACGACACCCTCTTGAGGGGCCATATGTTGGCACAGTTGTTCCCCAGAAGGAGAGGGGAGTCCTTGTTTGAGACAATGACCTTGCTTTCCCCTTCTGACTACCCTTACCTCTCCCAGATCTTGGCCGAGACCGCTCCTCCTCTTCAGCTGCCTTGCATTCAAGCAGTGGGTCATCAAATATGGCCCGGATGTCTGCTGACAAGAGGTCTTTGCCTAGAGGCACTGGGCACTTGTCCTGACAAGCCGACAAGGGGCTAGAAGTGGTGGTGGAGTGGATTCTGGATTGAGCCTGTAATGCACTTTGACTCCTGTCTGTGCTTCTAGGACGAGGAGGGTGGTTTGCTTCTTTGTCAACAGTGGACCGCCGATGGGAAGCTGTTGACAGTAGGGTGAGAATATGAACTTCAACACAATGTAGCCCATAGGTAACCCGGCAATTGCTTATGATGCACTCATTATAGTGGTACATTGGTTTTGCTGTTTGGTGCTTTCTACCGTCTTTGTTACCGATTTGCTTTACTGTTTGTTGTATATGTTAATTGCTCCATGTACAGCACTTTGTATGCAGCGATGGCTGTTTGAAAGTGCTCTATAAATACAGTTGAGTTGACTTGAGTACAAATTGTTTGAGCAACAAATTCCAATATTAAGGGCAAAGGGTCAACTTTCTTTTGAATGACCGAAAAAAAAAAAAAAACACACACACAATACTGTTGTCTCAAATCAAATATACTGTACATGGATGTATTCCACTCAAACAGTGACCTGTGTTCTGTCCAAAAAAAGACCTGCAATGTTCCAATTAAATATGTTGAGTGCATTATGATGTTTTAAACACAAGATGACAAAGTTGAAGAACTGATTGCAGGTACTTGTTAAACTGCTTTGAGGCCCGTATCCCACTGAAAGGTCAACGTTTGAGTGTTGGCAAAGGTAGCATATGTTGAGTTCTCGTCAGGGTTCGTCGCAAAGGTCGCAAACATTTGCCAAACGTTCACCAACAATTTTAGTGGCTTTTTTCGTCACAAGAAAATTATGGGCAAGTTCAAACATTAGGATGTATTGTGTTGTAAAATGCTCTGAGGAGCTGCATGGCAACGAGACTGAGAATGACGGGAGGGAACCTGGCATGTTTGATTGTGAACTTGGGCTTGGACTTCAATGGATTTAATAATGAGGATTGATCAAAAAATAATGTGAGTACATTGTTAAATACTTCAAGTACAACCGAACTCAGTTTTGCTCCCGCTGCCTTTTTAAAAACATACGCTAGCGTGGATGCATGCTACCGAATTGTTTCAGATAGTGTACGTTTTACCATGACTGCGTCTAATAATACAATGCGCCTTGTGTATTTGTTAAATACAGAAATAGCACCCGTAACTGACACTACACTTTTTAATACGGTGCACCGTATGGTCGTGAAAATACAGTAAAGACAGCTTATTGAAGTAACGGGGTTGGGTGAGAGTTGCCATGCCAACTTTAATCCGTGATGAACAGTCCTGATTTTAAAGAATCTAATCCAGGCAGTTGTGAACCACCCTAAATTGAGCCAAGCTTCACTGGATGCCAATCCTACTCTGCCACTCCCTAGGGTCTTTGCCGGCAGCAGTGGGAGCAACCTCATCATCAAATCAGGCTACGACTCATTGTTCACCCAACCGAAACAGCCAGTCGACCTCAATTCCTGCTGGTCGTGGGCAGTCAGTAGAGACAAAGTTTATAAGATGAGGGAGATGTCACGGTATAGTCAGTCATCAAGTTAGGAACTTTTGTTATTTATAAAAGCTGCATTGTCTAAGTGTGCTAGCATGCCATGTATTTAGATATTCAAACTCTCATACAAGACTAGAAGGCATGTATTTAACAGCTTCAAATTCATTGGTGGACTGTAGGGTAGATAAAAACTGCAAAAATGTTGAACCATAAGAACATAAAATGGAGTGCATCAAGAACAGAAAAAAATAGAATGAGAATTCTCTTTTACGCAATGAAGCCTTATCAAACAAATTGTGGATGTAAATAACTGAAAGGGGCATTTATGACATCGAAGTGACACATTCCAAATGGCTGCTCAAAGCACTCCACCATTTATCACCTTTTTTGTAATCCCTGCCTTCTTTTCAGCGTTTGACTCACTGCACCATGATACTCTGCCAAGAGGTGCAAGAAGATCATTTGAGATAAAGCAAAGATGGCAAGTTTAGAGTTGGGCTGAGTCAGCTCTCTATACTGCAATGGCTTGAAGTGTGTTGAAGAAGAAGAAGAAAAAAAAAAAAAGGAGGTCTGTGGCATAATGTATGGATTGAAGAGTTCACTTGCCCCAACCTGTTTGGTGCAGTTTGTCTTCGAGATGGTGCCTGTTCACCCTGGATTGCTTGGGAGCGGTACCAAGTATCTTGTTTGCCAGCTTCAAGCCCTCCCGCCAGGAAGCAGGGGTAATCACTGCAAGAAAAATATGTTAATAATGTACTCGCTTGTCAAGTGCAATTACAGATATAATAAACAGGTGCTAAAAGCTCTGGAAAATACCATTTAAAAGCCCACAGAAATGTTCAAGTAGTTCCTGGTAATCCAGATACATGTAGACAAACAAGCTTCTGTTTGATGTGATCGGAAGAATCACATGAAGTTGGCTGCAGATTCTGGAGCTATTTATGGAACCATGCCTCATGAATGAACTCAAACAAATCAAGTTGGAAGAGGTGGCAAAAACCAGGGAAACCATCGACGGCAGACAACAAGGGTATGCAATACTTGTCTACAGTGTGTGTCTATACCTGTCCCTATCAAAATGCCGAGCACAAAAACAATCACTCTTGTTCAATATATTTTGCTGAAAGTCCATACGTATCCTTATTCCAACCTGTTTTTGCGTTTTGGCCAGAGGCAGCTTTGTGGATTTTCCTGGTTGGTTTCGCTTCTCTCTCTACAGAATGATGCCGTTCCTGTTGTGGCCTGGGTGCCGAGCTTCCTGTAACAACAACACAATAAACACGTAAGACCTCTGCCGCCGAGTGTCTCGCTTCCTTACATCAAAGTTTTATGTTGTGTCTTACCAGCAGACCGCTTTAATGGGTCCTTTCGCAGGTCCTTGTTTAAACTCTGAAGATCCTCTTCTTTTAACGCATTCCCATGGGTAGCACGGGTCCTGGCCTCAGTTTTGCTGAAGCCTGAGGAAGAAGCAAACAAATAAAATCAAAATTTGCAGAACATTTATTGCAAAACTGTGCTGCTACTATAATAAGAACTGTCATAAAGTATGAGTATGATACCTTTGTAAGTAGGCGCTTGTGGTGCAGCTGCTACCTTCCTTATTTTGGCTGTAGTGCCGCCTCTGTTACTCTTGGCGGATATTATGGGCTGCTCAAGATGGCCCAACACTTTTTCCTTTTCTGCAGTCTCCTCCTGAAGTTTTACCTGCCTTCGAATACGCTCTTTGAGCTTTTCCAGCTTATCATCCGGTTGATGTCGCCTAAGGTTTTCCAAACCCTGGGAATCAGAGCCTGGACTGGTGGAAGGAGTGCTTTCCCATCTACATATCAAGTCAGAGGCAGGAGGTAGAAACTGACTGGACTTTTGAATATCCATGCTGCGGGTGAGTTGTGCCTCGGGACTGCAAGTCTCCATAGCTGGGAGTGAACTTGTTGCATGTGATGGGTGAGCAAAAATCTGCTGGGTGTCTACAGTGGGCGGGTCATTGAGGTAGCAGACCTCCGTGCTGTCTGCAGAGTGCGCGATGTCCTGGGTCCCATCTGTGTGCTTGTCCCAAAAGTCTTTCTGGTAGACGGGCTTGCTCAACGGAGCGTCTGAGGATGGGGACAAAGGCCCTGACATTGACTGCGGCGTGAAAGCCTCCAGCTGAGATGAGTGTTGTGATGGAGGGGCGGTCTCTCTGGAGACAAACCAGATTACGTTGGATCAGCAAAGAGGATCAAGATTTAGTCTTAATTCAACATTCACACATATGGAGGCTGACATCTAGTTTGGATGGTCGCTTTTAGGAATGCAAACATGGCTTCATCGATTGACATTACAGTGTACCCACCAAAAAAAAAAAATGGACATTTCATAAACGATGTTGTTAACGAGTTATTGCTAAGAGACACAACATTTTGTTGTGATATAGTTCTTCATTTCTCCTTGGACGGCATTTAAGGTGACATGACATTGAATTTCTCAACTGCAACTATACCTTTCAGTTCACAGAATAAGACTTGACCATCTCTTTTTTTCATTACATTTCTTAAATGTGATACAGGTATTGATTATAATAGTAGATAACAGTGCAAAAAAATTGTTTTTTTCCCCTAACTTGAATGTGAGTTAAAATCATTATCATTACAATGTTTTAGCATTTTGGATCGCCACAAGGCACAAACAACATCAGACAGGACAGAGACAGAAATATTTGTACAAATTGTCCATCCCACCTGTACGAAGCCAGCTGTTCCCTGAGCGCCATACTGTTGTGCTGGCTGACATTGCTGTCTTGGGTGGCGTTTCTTAGCGGGCTGCGTGAGCGTCTCTTTTTGGAACTTGACTGCCGATGTTCTTTGAACTTTGAGGACCCCCTCGTCTCATCTGTGAAGACGAAAATGCAATCTTAATATCCCAAAACAATAAAACAAACTAAAGAATTTTATTTTCAAATATTAAAGACCATTTTGAATATATTAATTCTCGATTTTTTGGGAACATGATTAACCAACCTCTGCTGCGGACAGATACAGATATCTTCTTCTTGGGCGGGTCCATAACAGAGAGGAGGAGTGCTGTTGTCCCAGGAACGGCCTCCACATGGTTTTCTATTCGTCGCAGCTACACGAACAATGATATCATATCATTTTCTCTGTGGTCTGTCATTAGTCCACTGACGTCAGTATCAACTTTGTCTTTGTTAAAAATCAATAATTACTATCTCACTTTGTATGAATATTGCAAAATAAAAGGCAACAACAGAACCAACACCACCCTAATCATTGTAACAGTAAAACCTGCACTGGAGATGCAATGGATTTTGTATACTTACAGCGGCTTTGGACTGAGGCAAACTGTTCCATGCAGTTGTTAAATCTGTTGAAAGAGGAAGATAATTATGACAAGGAATATCAAATGTGATATACCGGACACATCAACTACTTAAAATTAAATAGTGTGTTTCATTACAAACCTGTATCAACGTTGTGATCTGTGTGCTGATGAACTGTGACACCAAGGGGCAAAGCCCTTTTACTACTCCTCATCTCACCCATTCACCTGCAGACAAGGTTAGACAATGAGATGTAAAACACTGGGTATTTACTACTGTCTATGCTATATTGGCCAACAACACGTTTGCTTTAGTACACGACCATAAAGGATTTCAAAAGAACCACTAAATATATGATGAATATTATGAATGACAGCGGCCGTTTGATCAGATGGAGAAAAGCTTTTACTTACAATGCTAGTACCACACTGCTGACACAAGGTGAACAACAAACCAGGGAAGTGATGCCAACACACAAGCAAACCTAAGGTACAAAATTAAATCTAACTTCATGACATGTCACTGTAAGTCACCTTGCAAAGTAAAGCACTCCACTCAGTTTCAATATATAATGGGCTGAAGTGAGGAGCAGAAGTTGGTTTATGACAAAATATGGTCAAGAATACTATTTTCAAAAATAAATAAACAAACCAGAAAATGTTCTGGTCACACAAGCAAGAGTAGATGAAAAATTCCCTTGCATCGTCTTAAATTTTAGGATTAAAATGCCACTAATTAGGGACAGGCTGGAGACCTGAACATCCATCCACTCATCCATTTTCTGATCCGCTTATCCTCACAAGGGCCGGCCGGGCATGCTGCAGCTTATCCCAACTGTCTTCAGGCAGTCGGCGGGGGACACCCTGAACCGGTTGCCAGCCAATCGCAGGGCACACAGACACGAACAACCCTCCGTGCTCACACTCAAACTCACACCTAGGAAAAAATTTAAGAGTGTTCCATTAACCTGCCACGCATGTTTTTGGAATGTGGGAGGAAGCTGGAGTACCCGGATAAAACCCAAGCAGGCACGGGAAGAACATGCAACCTCCACACAGGGAGGCCGGAATCCAGAATCGAACTCTGAACCTCTGCACTGTGATGCCGACACGCTAACGAGTCGCCCACCAGGCCGCGAGTCCTGAACAGCTAAAGTAAATTAATAAATAACGAGGTGGGTGAACTCACAACGAAAACTGCTACATTACGATAGGATGAACTAACCTCTTTTGAAAAAGGGGCAGCTCAAGGTATGTTGGGAATTCCAGTCAACTCCTTCTACAGTAATATCTGCATTCGGGGTTGGCAATGTATTATTATCCTATTGATATCTGGATATGAACATTCAAGATATTAATTTTGATCATCAATAATATACCAGCGATATGGACTTTCCGCGATCACGTTGCATGGACAGCTCATGCCCACCAACCGCATACCTTGTTTCAAGTTTGACGATCAACAGCCAAAAGGGCAAATGAAAATCAAAACAAAGAACAACACAGAAGAAGAGAAAAGGAACAGTCAGCAGTTTCAAACAAGGAAATGAGCCAGCTGGAGGCAATAAGAGCTAAGACTGTCCTTGATGTCAATACAATAATGAACACAATCAAACGAGTATATGAAATTAGCAGGTTTCTTATGACTGTATATACCTTCTGCGACAACACTTGAGTTTCTGCGGCACATAGTTATGTCAACTTGTCATTTAAAACTGGTTTTACAACACTGTGTTCACCTCTGCAGGTTTTCATGAGGGAGGGTGAAACTGAAGATTATCAAATGTCATGTGTGTGACGGTTGCCTAAAAAGACCTGTAATACAAGAGTGCAGCAGCCATATAGAGTCCACGCTGGGAATTCACTTTAAAAACACAATTACCCTGTGAGGACCTTTTACTCTCAACGGCCACACTGGCTCATATTGTCGGAGAAAACTTCGATTGTATTTTTTTTAAAAGGGACTTTTAAAAAAGAAAAGTCATGCACTTTGGTCATATGAATCATATGACATTGCCCTGAGCTGTGCATACTCCCTTTCTAACAGAGTGAACAGGAAACACCCGGTGCGAGTTACATTTCCAGCTTAGTCATGTATGATGTGTATACTGTACCTTAAACCAAGGTCACTTTACTGACAGGTGAGTAAGCCTTGCGCAAGCACGTGAGCAACTCTTGCGCAAGCACGATATTTAACAAACAGCTAACAAAGACTGAGAAAATTGCTATTTAAAGGTTTGTGGACAGAATAAACAACGATACAATACGGTGGCAATGTGCAATATTAAAACTGCCACAATATCATTGTTGTCATGTCACAATATTAAAAGCATCAAATCTGTTAAATCGGCCTACAGTAAAATAAAGCCAAATGAACAATTAATATGAAAAACAATATTTTTATCTACATCAATTAGAATTGTGCAGTTTTACATGATCACGACAACATTGCAAAATTTTACCAAACAAGTGTGGCATATACTGTATGTAAGACAGTAAATCATAAATCATATCAAAACAATAATAAGTTGAAGTGATAAATTTGTTTTTTTATGTGTTGCATTAAACGAGATGTAAACAATATGACTGTACTTCTTAAGCATCTAAACATCTTTACAAACTCCATAAATGAATAAATAGAATATACATAAAAATAAAGTCTACCAACCAACGATATGAAGCAGGGTTTTCTTTCCCTCCCATGTCGATTTTAATTCCATTAATTGTTCAGTCCTACTAGTACACAAATATTGTGGTGGCATAGGAGACATCCACTGCAAAATGTGTTTTTAAAAAAGTGCTTACACTTTTGAATGCAGGCAGCTTACGTGTTCGACTTACCAGTTTTGTGTCCATATAAACGGGACTGTCAAAACTGAAACTATGAAGCCTCTAACTGTATTTTTGATCACTCCTGCTGATTTCTGCATTAACATAAGATGGTGTGGGGGAACAGCACATGTATTATCATGGTTATTCTGAAGAATTGAAGAAGTGGTAGATGAAGACACAACCACACCTCAGTGGACCGACTGCGGACGCAGTGGTCGTTAAGAAAAGTTAAGTTGCTTAGCTACAAACATGACAACGGGAAGGAATGATCCCCCGTGAGGTTTTTAATGTTGAGTTTTTAAGACGTTTCACAAGAGTTGTTGATGAACTCTTTTTACAGCCTTTAAATTGTAGGCAGTACTTTTCCTTAACGGGGCTTTTTAAACACGTCGATAATCTTTATAGGGCGTGAACAAAAGGTAGGATATGATTACTAGTATGGTCTACGATTAAATCCTCAAGCATTTTCTCGTAAATATCACGACACCAACTCTTTTTACCTCAAACTTTAATATGACTCATATGTTTGCCGGCCCAGGAAACTCAAGAGTTCAAAATTGAGCTAGCCGAGAATGAATTCTGATTAAAAAAAAAACAATGATAAAAGACACGATGCTTACCGTTAAAGATAGGGGTCCGAATCATTTAGACGTCCATGATTATGCTGATGGGTTCGAGAAAGAAAAAGTCCTTACATCATCAAAAATCTTCAGATCGCTTCAGTAGTCTGTTTGCTAATGTTAGCTCAAAGCAGCTAGGGACTACCACTTGTGCTAAAATAGCAACTTTTTCAGCGACGCGCAGCCATGGTTGCCGTCCAAGAGATTCCCCAGGGAAGAAAAGCAAATTTTGTTCGTGTTCCGGAAACAAAAATTGGCTACCCGCTTCTTAGTTTATCTTGCCGGGTTAAAGGTATGAACCTCTTGGAACCACTGAAAACGAGATATCCAAGATGGGGCGCTTTGTGACAGGCGACTCACCGAAATATCGCGAGATTATTGTCGCGTCGGGAAAAAAAGGGGAAATCTAATCCAATGCAAAACAAAACCAAATTAATGTTTTTTTTTAATGTGTCATTATATTAATATTGTTATTATTATTATTATTATTATTACTTTGGGTTAACTTTGTGGCCTACGCCATTATCTTGAAACTGAATTCCATTTTGTAGTATTTGTTGTATTCAGGACTAAAATTAATGCAATAAAATATAATGAATGTAAATAGTCTCAGACACTATCTTGCAAATTGTAGCATTTGAAATGTTAAAAAAAAAGGACAATAATAATAATAATCATGATAATAATAGTCTACTGATTAGAACGACGGCCTCACAGTGCAGAGGTGAAGGGTTCGATTCTGGCTCCGGCCTTCCTGTGTGGAATTTGCATGCTCGTGGGTTTTCTCCGGGTACTCCAGCTACCTCACACATTCCAAAAACATGCATGGCAGGTTAATGGAACACTAAATTGTCCCAAGGTGTGAGTGTGAGCGTGAATGGTTGTTGGTCTATGCATGCCCTGCGATTGGCTGGCAACCAGTTCAAGGTGTACCCCGCCTACTGCCCGAAGACAACTGGCGTAGGCTCCTGCACGTCCGCGACACTTGTGAGGATAAGGAAATTAGAAAATGGATGGATGCATAATAATAATAATAATAATTTCTTTCGTTTAACTAGGTATGGCAGTTGAGTGGAGTTTCTCATTAACAAAGTATTGAAAAGAAAGACAGAGCTTGCGTTGAGATCAATTAAAATTAAACAAAATCAATAATTAACTCTGATTCATGCGTGGAGTTGTTGTGTTACTGTATGAGAAATTTCCGTGCGTCTACTGCCATCTTGCGGTCAAGATTCCTATTACATCCACACGAATACAGTACAGTACTGTACTGTAACATACATTAGTCAGGAAGGGCTTACAGGTGACTTGTAAATACACGAAAATGCATCATGGTGGAGCTGGACAAAAGTATTTGAAAGATAATTACGAATGTGTGAGCAGATTTTATTTACTTATTTATTTGTTTGTTTGCATGTGTGAATGTTTGTTTCTTTGCGCTGGGTCTTCTTTTCAGTTAGTAAAAGGGGCTCCAATGACGAACCCCGCCACCTCCTCCTGAGCCCCCCAATCATACCCCTTCCGCGCTCTCGCCTACAGGCTGTCGGACGCCGTGGAAGCCTCTGCCACACTTGCCGTTCATCGACCGAAAAGACAAGACTTTAAGGTATGAAATCTAATGTATGTTGCATTTTTAGTGATATATGCGACTCGGCTAATGGATGGATGAATGAATGGTTAAAAGTTTCCTGTTCGTAGACGTGAATTTTGGACTGTTTGAGTTGCGTTCAAGCGGAACAAGGTGGTCATGATTTGTTTGTAGAAATGCGTGCCAAATACTGGCAAGGTGCGTTCTCTTAGGCTTTAATACTGATGTGGATATTCTTTATTGTCATGGTGAAAAGGGGAAAATGCGGAGGAATGTAGAGTTTTGGACTTCACTCAATTAAAACATGTTCGTTAAACAGAGATGGTTGATTTCGTCGCTTCTATTTATTCAAACACTGAATTATTAAACACAAACTGATTTTCTTTAATGATGGACACACACCTCAATTAAATGCTGTTTGTGACTGACACGTGCTGAGGAAGGCACACACCCAGTTAGAGCTCGGGAATTAAGAAATGCAGACCTCATTGCCGCAAAGGTGAATAATTAAAAAGAAAAAATTGACTTGTTTCTCTGCATGCATAATTATACACGTTTAGGTAAATTTACTCACACACACGCACACGCACGCGCGCGCGCACACACTCACACACACACACACACACACACACACACACACACACACACACACACACACACACACACGCCCACACTCACAAACAAACATTAACTTGTTTCCTTTTCTGGTTACCCGTATCTCAAGTAATCACTTAGAGCGAGTGCAGTCTATATTCCCATGTTATGGCAGCGTGGCAATAAAGACAGGCAGTTTGAATAATCAGTGCAGGAGTTGGCAGACTGCTGGAGGCACAACAGTGTTACAAGAAACCATCACTGCTTGGCTTTTTAATTCTTTTGAACTCTCCTCATATAGTAACTGCAACGGCACTGAGTACCAGCATTGATTTATTGGTGTACTTTTTAATTCTTTTGGACTCTTCTCACATCGTAACTGCAGCGGCACTATGAGTACCAGCATTGATTTATTGGTGTACTTTTTACATTTTTTTGGACTCTCCTCACATCGTAACTGCAGCGGCACTATGAGTACCAGCATTGATTTATTGGTGTACTGCACTTGAAGGCACACTGACCACTGCTTGCGTCAATACTGCTTAATGACTACATCACATTCACACTTAGTACTTTCCGGTCCAATTTATTTGGGTGAGTCTCATCTGAACTCTCAATGTGGTTTGGTTGTCTAGGTTAAAGAACACCCTTATTGGAAGAAAGCTACTGTACATGTAAAATTCGTGCATTTATTCAGCACAAAAATGAACCTGTGGAAGAGATTATGGAACATTTAGTTGATTGATAAACAGTACTCACCATTCGTCATGAGTGGCTCTTTGTTAAAGTGCTCAAAGCCAAACTTTTTCATCTTTATGTCAAGGGGCGGCACATCCGCCTCACAGTGCAGAGGTGAAGGGTTCGATTCTGGCTCCGGCGTTCCTATGTGGAGTTTGGGTGTTCTCCCCATGCTTGCGTGGGTTTTTTCCGGGTACTCTGGTTTCCTCCCACATTCCAAAAAAATGCGTGGTAGGTTAATGGAACACTCTAAATTGTCCCCAGGTGTGAGTGTGACCGCGAATGGTTGTTTGTCTACGTGTGCCCTGCAATTGGCTGGCAACCAGTTCAGGGTGTGCCCCGCCTACTGCCGAAGATAGCTGGGATAGGCTCTAGCACGCCCACAACCCTTGTGAGGATAAGCACATGAGAAAATAGATGAATGAAATTTCAAGGTCTTGCTTCAGAACAAGAAGCACATTTTCTGTTTTTATTGACAGTTCACACAACTGTGTGTAATGAAGAGTATAAAATGAATATTGCAAACTCCTCCAAAATGTGCTATCTTCACTACCGAGTCAGGCAGAACTTCATACCACTTATTTCATTCTGTAAGAAAACAAAAATAAACAAATGCATTTATACGGAACAAGGATATAAATGCAACACTTTTGTTTTTGCTCCTAATTTAATGGGCTGTACTCAAAGCTAAAACTTTTTTCATGTATACCAAAGGCCTATTAAGAGGAATGTCCCTCAATTTATGTTCACAAATGCCTAAACCGCCTGGCGTGCATTTCTCCTCTGCTGAGATAATCCACCTCACAGATGGGGAAGATCAACAGGCTGATTACACAAAATAGTTATTGCACAGGTGTGCCTTTGCTTACCCACGATGAAATGCTGTATGTCCATTGTTTTATGAAGGGCAGACCGATTGTGGTAATCAATGAATGACTCATTAAATCTGGTGGGCTGCATCACATTTGAAAAGTCAAGGAAAGAAAAGCTGTTTTTTTCCAGGTTTTCATTTTATTTTAATCGTAATTTTCCACATTACAGTAGGTCTCCTAAATATCGTATGCTCCACCGATAATTTTGTGCAAAGCATTTGAATATATTGTATTTTTGCAAGTAAATTCTAAATGCAACAAGCTGTCAAATCCTGTTTAAAAGTCCAGAGAACAGCCCAGTATGATTTCCTTCCTCACCATGGCTTCCAGTGATTGGGCTGCGCCAGTATGAAGCTTTTATTAGTAGCGTTGATCATTAGCAATACAACATGTCCCCGGTGTTACGTAATGGCTCCGTTTTCATGAAGGTCAACACCACAGTAGGGTTTCTTTGAGAAATGTCTTTTCATCATACGATGGGTGTACCCAATAGGAAAACCATGACCATTGGCTAGGACATGTGAATCCACTTAGCACCATGGCTACCACATTTGAACACAATGCATATTCAACCTGAGCAGCCAAGTAGCATGCCCTTTCATTAAATTAAATTAATTAAATGAATTACTTCTTGTTACGAAAGCAATTCGAGAGCGAGTTTTATCGTGTGTTTAAAAGCAAATGAATGGACTTCCAGTTGATGTTATATTTTAAACCTTAACACTGAAGTACTGTCTGACAGATATTAATATTGTCAATGAATTATTAACTTGGGGTCTTGCCATCAGTTGCGCAGAAAGCGCACTATCAAAGGTCTGTTATTCAAGCTTCAAACCAATTGATCCATCAAATCTAAAGCCTTTCAGTGTTTATAATGCAATAGGCAACAGCGACATGAAACTTTAATAAGCCCCAGCAGCAGTTGGTTGTTGTTAATGGAACTCGAAGAAAATGGAAGCTACCGCTAAGAATGGTGTGGAATAACAGGAAAAAAAAAAGCATTCAATCAGAGATTCAATTCTTCATCTTATAAACACACTTAGCAGAACTATTTTTCCACCTTTATGGGAACAGTTTGGGGAAGGTCATTTTCTGCAAGCTCAAGTAAGGCATGCTAAGACAGATTTGGTGTGGAAGAACTGGACCTCATAATGGAGCAAAACTCTACAGGTAAAGCAAAATTGTCTTCAATACTTTGCTCACAAAAAATAGCTTGATACCAATACTGAAACAATACCGTGGCAAAAAAGAAAAAAAAATCAACTGAGTAGGATAGTGGAATAATAGATGACAAAGCAAGCCTCAACTTTTTAGTGTCACACCTTTTGTGGCGATGTTGGTGGCAGAAGTGGAGGACCCAAAGCAGAGAAGCAGTAGACAGGCCAGTTTGATCAAGCCATTGGGACAAATCAAAGTACTAATTATTAAACTATTTTTAACTGTTTTGACAGTTCATGAGTTGCCTCAGCGGAAAAATTGATAGTTGCGAAGTGGATCCGTCTTTTGTGTGAAGTCCACTAAAGTGTGGTGTATAGTGAGCAAGTTCATCGTTGTGCTTAGCTTAAAGTTAGCACAATGTAGTATTCTCATGCCCAGTTATATCGTAGTAATGCCTAAATGCTGTTTAAATACTCAATCAGCACATTTGTAAGAGAAGTCATTTGTTTTCTTAATAATTACAGTAGCTCAGTCTATGATCTCTTCATTTTCTTTCCCATAGTGAGCACTACATTTAACCATTATTTTAAACTACTGTATACCATCATTAGATGGGTGACTAAAGGAAGCTGCATGTAGGCGGCTGCGTTCTTTCCTCGGCTCATCGATGGACAACACTGTTGATTAATTGGCTCACCAAATGCAAACGGTCGGGACCAAGTTTATGTGTCACAAAATAACTCGCCTTTGACTTATATTTGAAGGTGAGTCATATTTGCTAACCTTGTAGCTTAGCAAGGTGTTATTCAATAAATTCATAAAGTATTTCAGGTTGGACAGGTTTCATGTTGGTTTTCTTTTGAATTTGATCGGATGTGATGTGTAATGAGTCTCTAGTGTTGACGTCTGAGTACGGCAGGTGCACACAGGTCTCTCGTCTGTCAGAGAACCTCCATCAGTCTATATTAGCGACCGTGCAGACACCTGGACATACAGCTGAGAGCATTAAAAAAAAAAAAAAAAAAAAAAGCAATTGATTCTGGTCATGTTGTCAACACAATGAGTCTTTTGAATGGACTTTTACGATGTAATGGCAGACAGAAAGCTTTGTGAATAAGGATAATCAGCAGCTAGCCTCCTGAAAAGCTAATTAGGGGGAAATTATTTTTATTATTATTATTATTATTTCCACACTGTCGACGTGAGACTGAGTTCTGGTTAAAAGAAGAGTTACCACAATGGAGTCAGAGGCAAGCATGGATTTTTTTCTGCACATCGTAGCAAGGGTACAGTTTTGCTCATAAGATAATATAAGAAAACCATTTTTTGTCTCACAATGGAGAAATTCCCAATTTACAGCAGCAAAATTATGAAAGGGCGAAAGTAGAAGACCAAAAGTATGTAGATAGGATAAAGATTGACTAGACGTGAAAGATTATGAACGCTTTGTGTAATATTTGTCTTAGAAAGCGCCGAAGAACCCAGCCTGCGAATTGTCTTTTTAGAATTTGGAAATCACAGGCGGTCGAGTTGCGCCTGAAGCGACTTCATGCGGCCAAAAATGCGGCCTTCGGAGGACGTACCCTGTGAATTTGGACACCTGTCTGCACCGTTACGCACACCTTGCTACCAAAACCACAATAATAAGGAAATTACAAAACTGAGCATTGTATTTGTTTTTGATACATCTCAACTAATGTGGTGGGTGGCAAATGTGGATGCTTTGTGGGAATTTTTACACCTAACTTTTATTTCAATTACTCACAGATTAGTAAGGCGTTCCTACTAGCTGACAAGAACTGACTTGATGAATAAGTAACCTTGTGCCTTTTATTCAAATTACATTTTTCTTTGCCATATTCAGTTCATGCCTTGGCCCACTTGAAAGCTTTCATTGTTTATTTGAATCGAGGGAAACAAAAGCTGAATTTGTGTCATCAGCAAAGTGATGCATTACTGCAAGTAATTCAGATCTTAGTGTGATCAAACGCTCTGAAATCCAGCATGCTGATATGTCAGCTGATTGTGCTGGCACCACTGTACGCTAAGTTTGAAAATGTAATTTCCGAAATGGCTTCAAAAGATCAATCTCTCTCGCTCCAAGACAGACACATTGGGCCAAAAGACCTGCAGCACATTGTTGTGCATCTTATGTTTTTATCCAGTCACGTCTATGGAAGAGTGAGTATTCACGATGGACTCATTCTCATGGAAAAAGTCTTCAAATGAAATCCGCCACAACTCAAGCGGCTTTACATGTAACCTAATTACGCTTTGCTTTCCAGAGCAGCAACGTTGTTTCTGTCTGCCATTACAGAGCAAGAAATTGAAACTGTGTGAAGTAATGGACTTCATCAGTCAGAAACTACAGCAGCAGATTGTGTGGCTGAAATAGTCAAACGCGTGTTTCACAGATTGATTTATGATGCTATTGATTTAAAGGCTGGGCAAGCCATTCCCAACAGAAGGGGCTGTCATGGCAGCTTTAAAGGTGTCGTAATCACTGTAGATTCTAAGTTAGTGTTACCATGGTGACAGGCGATTGATTACGGTTGAATCCGCCTGATTCAGATCCGCAGATGTTGGTTGCTAAAACTAACACAGGGTTAGGCATCTGCCGGCCGGCACGCAACCACACTCTGAATAGCTCCTTCATTCATTATTATTTTTATTATTATTATTATTATTATTATTATTATTATTATTATTTAAATTAAGTCGTATTTGCATGGCATTTTGTTTTTCACCAGAGCCTTAATGTTTCAATTTGATTTTTTTCTCAGTATTCGCATGTTTTTTCTGAGGAAACTGTAGTGTTTATTTGTCCGACTGGTTTCATCCTGCTTAACCCTATAATGCCAATTGTATCATATTTGATACATGCATTTTCATTACGTAACTCATTCTTTATATTACATTGAATCGCCTGTATCAAATTTGATACTGCAGGTTTAAAATAATTAAAAAATAATTTAAAAAATTCCCCAAATTTTCATTTTCAGATGTAATCTACATAATGCTTATAAGTGGAATACGACAAATATCTAAAACAACATGATATGGCAAAAATATTTTTGTGGATTTTGTTATAAGGGTTAATGAACATCTCAGTTCCCAAAAATCTGATTTTTCTGGATATTCCTTGATGGGTCAGGCATTAAAGTGTTTAATAGTAGCCCCGATAAATCCAAACTAAATGAAAAATCTAAATCCCCGACTTGTACTTGTCAGCTCAAATGCTGACTAGTTCTGAAGTACTAGAGCAACACTGCAATGATGATATATCATCACCTCAGAGCCCTTACTGGCTCTTATGTCATTCTGATACAAAGAACGCAAATTGAAACCATAAACCTTTAACGCTACAGGATTTTATCTTTATCTTAACTGTCAGACAAAAAGAAGTCTTGCGGTTTTAAGTGTTGTTGAAGGCATAATGTGTGCTGCTCTTCATGTATCTTTTTTTCATTCTCACTTGTCAAGGGTAAAAAGACCATTGTGGTCACTGAAAAATGCACAAAAGAATAGAAAAAAACCCTCCACCTTAACTTTGAGAGCAAATGACAATGTGGAGGTGACAATGGAGTCTTAGTGCTGTGAATGGGGGGGTTCACTTAATACTGTATAAGGTTCAGTGCCGCTATATTTTTCTTGTCTTCTCTCATTATTCTTTTTTTAAACACAATACTCACGTTCAAAGCTAACATTTCTTTTGAACAGGTGTAGCATGAAAGCCAAAAAAAAAAAGCACAAAATACCTCTGCGTGAGCTAATTTCCGAGCTTACCGCTTCCAGTCCGTACAGTATTTGTGCCAGAGGGAATGATTTCATGTACTTTGTATACTGTATTAACGAGCACTGTATTATTCTGATTTTGCTGGCACAAAATTCAATGTTGATACTAAATATTTTACAATTTATATGAGATTCTATTTCACACAGTAAAACTAACACAGAAAGGAGAAATGGTATTGGAATGACTTTGCAGTTATAGTATTTCTCAATAATTGATTTCCTCATTTACAGTTCCTCTTTTCTCCTTCATGCAGGAGGATGACAGGAGATCATAATACATTGGGCCTACCCAGGCCTCCAGGAGGACCTCATTGCCCGGAGGATGCTTTGGGTCTTGCTCTAGAGCCCGTGTGTGGCAACAGCACCCCAAGACACCACATTCTCCACTCATCCCACGGGGACGGTGAGAGCTGGCAGAAGCATCGGCTGGGGCCGGCCGGCGGTTCGAGCCTGTGTTCTGGCTCCCCTTCTCTCCTTGAGCCCTACAGTCTCTCGAGCAGCCGCGACACCCTGTACCTCTCCCACGTGCCGGGCCACAGTTCGTCTCCGCACCAAAACAGAGCTGGGCTTACCTTGGATGTGACCTCATCTTTTGATGTTGGAGGTAGCTTGCTGGTGATTGATGGAGATTTGCCCATTAGCCCCAATGTGATCAAGAGACGTCGGGGCGGCATCATCGAGCAGAAGGACATAGTGAAGGCGCACCAGGCCCATAAGATCCACAGCACTCCACAGGCACGTCGCAAGGAATGGGAGTAAGTATCATACTGATCAAACATAACATCGATTTAACAGTAGAGCTTCTCTGGTATGTTTCACAAAATCGGGGTCCCACTGCATTGTAAACTTATTATTATTATTTTATTTTTATTTTTTTTGTCGAATGTGTGTCCTCATTTGTGGTCTTAGCATAAATATTATCATAGTGGTACTAGCGGTTACGCGTGTGTTTTATCGACTTCTCTGTTGTGCGTCATTTTGTTGAAGTATTCTGTTTAGTGGAAATCAAATATTATCATTGCATGTCACACGTACAGAGCACCGAAATTCATTTGACAGTTTCAACCTATCCAAGAAACATAACGACGGCCAAAATGCAAATCCTCCTGTCTTAGAACGGTGTCAAATCCAGGTCCAGAAAGCAAACCCTGCCGCAGTTTGTCTTTAGCCACCGGTGGTTCGACTCAAGAGCTTGTTTACCTGCCGGTGGGGTAGTGTGTGAGTGTAAGGTTGAGGTTAGCATGTTGGCTTGGCCCTTGGTGAGCATTCCAGTTTCTCATGTGGCCTCTTTGCAAAATGAATTGCCCAGCCCTGTCATAGACACACCCACCCACATGCACCTCAACTCTCTGACAATTTTCCCAATTATTGACTGTGTGTGGGTGTGTGTTTTGTGTGTCTCTACGCATTGCCCTGGACTTGTAGATATTTAATATCTCAACCAATGCTTAGCTCTAATTGGTCTGAGGAGTCTTTGTAACTCCCCTGATACCAGTAAAGTATGGATTAGTGTTAGTTTCTCTGTTCATTGCCAGATTGTAATCATGTGATGTTACTGGAAAACAAATGATTACCATTCGGGTGTCATTCCAGCAACTGTTGCATGCCCGGTTGTCCGAGCCACTTCTGTAATAATGCGGTTTCTCTTTACGGTGTAAGACTTTTTAGCCGACCAATGTTCAATTTTCAATCAATACCGTCTTTGTCGGTATGGTTGAGTGCATGCTTAATTGGATGAATTGTACATCCACATGTTTGCACGTACAGCATGCGAAAATCTCAAACTGAATGGCAAGGGTTGATGCCCCCGCGTTGCTTCCCCTGCCGAAGCTGGGGCTTTACCTCTGGTGGGCCTGACTCCCATGGTGGCCGACCCGCCTTCCTCGCCACAGGCTCAGGATGCCACAGTCCATGCTGAGTTGACGTCTATATCTTACACACACAGCATCGGGGAGGTTTAATGGGAGGTGTTGATGCAAAATGAATGAAGATAGGGATCCGTGATTACTAAGCATCGACTCACACATTGAAAGAACAATTCTCTTGATTTAACATCTTGAATTAATTGGGATCCATAATTTTGTATGGAAAAGGGCAATTTAATAATCTGCAAGAAAAACGCACCTTTTTTATTTGCTGTTATTTGCAAAGGTGTTCTCTTTGTTTTTGTCCAGGGATCCTTGAAGAAGGCAGATATGTTTACAAGAACCATATCATAATCCTAACGTGAAATAAACATAACTACTGTGTATATGTAACGCCGTAGAATTTAAAAAGGTGACGACAGTATTTTACATTACGTAAGTTATTTTGTTGCAACAAAAAGTTGGAATGTTATCGAAAAAGTTGTATTCTGACAAGAACATTTTGTCAAGATAAACCAAAATCTTACAAGTTGTCTTTTTCCAAGGTGTTATATTAATTGTAATATTAAAATCAAAAATGTGGAAAAAAGGGATATTGATAAATTTTAAAATACCTGTTTAGATTCGTAATATTATGGCATTTATTGTGGACTGTAGGACTGTATTCGAAAGAATAAGCCTTTTGATCTTGGGGGGGGGGAGAATACCATTTCCGGATTAATGCACCTTTTGTTCGAGAATAATAATGACGATATTTATGCATGATCTCTGCTATACAAGATATGTCGCAATTCTATCGGATTCTTTCACTGTTCAACTAAGGGACTCAGCTTTTCTTTATATCTGAACATGCCAACTACACTGTTGGAATAGCAAAGCAGGGACTGATGGTGTCGTGCCTCTTGACAGAAAGCTGATGGGAACTGAAAATTAGGCAAACGCACACAAACAAAATTATCCCAGAAAATGGGCACTAATTCTTTTTTTTCCATTTTGAGGCATTGCACTGCATGAAATATAAATCATTATCTGTCCATCTAACGCTGCATCTTTACTGATTTTTAACGCGCGAGTCCATGCGACAAATGGATGATTGGGGCAACTGTGCGACTATGAGGCCTGTACGAATGTTTGGTCATGGAGCAGGTAACTGTCTTCTGGCCTGCCTGCTTGAATTAAAATGATACATTCATGTCAGATGGATGCCACTGCAGCTGATAGGAGAAAGACCCGAGTGAGTCACAATGTGTTACGACTGTGAACATCCACCTCTCAGGTCTGCTGAGAGGCAAAGCCACGTCCTCATGGTGGCTTGGATTAGAACTGTTGCACCTGAGCCAACATGTGCATCTGTTTTTATTCCAGGAAGATTTCAGAAAAAAAAAAAAAAGTTATGATAATGTGAGTTGATGTGGAGCCTTGCCCAGCGGAGGATTTCATTTGATTAATTTAGGTTCCATGCCAGATCTTAAAAAAAAAAAAAAAACTCAATCAAACTATTTTATTTAGCCACTTTGCATATCAAACTTGTAGAAGAAACGACTTTCTAGTCGAAACAATGTGAAGAAATGACATACGAAAATGGTGACATGACTATAAACTACCGAACTATCACCAGTCACCAGTGGAGAAACACTAGAGATGGAATGAAAATCAAGAATAAAATATCAAAAGAAAAAAAAAGTAATTCCTAAAACCACCTAATATACAGAAGAAGTAAATTTAAATCCCCAAATGACACCAGATTGTAGTTTGTTTGTAGGGTGTAGTTGGGGATCGTGCATGAGTAACATTACGAATGGTAATGACATCTTTTCATCGCTCCGTATAATAACAGTACTTAATGTTGCCCTGGTTTAATGTCTGTGATTAGAATGGCATCTGAGCCACAGCCGGACTGGACACTAGCTAGAAACAGCTGGGAACAATAACAATCGGTTGGACTTCCGACATTGTTCACGGTGGGTTCGTCTCTCTGCTTGTCTGTCTTTCTTCCTGGTTTTTTTTTTTGCTACAAAATGAGACTAGTAACAGACCTGGTAGCTTTTCTTTCCACTCACTCACTGTCTCTAACTTGACCTCCCCTCGATCACCACACAAGACAGCGTTGCTCAGCTGTTGTCGTACAACGAACTTTTGAAGCCAGCCACGGGACGCTTCGAAGTCCCATAGCGCGATGGAACGCGCCTTCTCTCTAATTAGCGGTCCAGTTAGCGCAAGGTTTTTAGCACGATGATAGGTAAAGTATTCCAGGAAACATTCGTGTACTCGACTCTCCGTCGAGCCACAAGCAATTTACTCTGAGCAGCTAATCGGATGCATTCCACTCTGTCTTGCACCGTCATTACCGTTACTCTTCGTTTGGATGCCACAACCTACAGGACGTAAATGTAAATGAATCGTTCGCAATTCCAGTAAAACTCATATGTTGCTGTTTTGGATCCAATGAGTTTAAATGAATAACGGGGCGGATACAGTTATTCCGTCGTATCGAGCGGGACTTGCTTGAGTTTGCCCTACTGCGGGCTTCCGTATGGCTTCCGGGTCCCGGAACTTCCGTTGTTATGAAATGATCGTCAATGTAATATCGTCGTTAAAATTTTAATGCATAGGTTTTTATTCCGGGTGAGGGAATTTCGGTTTGACAGAAGTCCGTAGGTGTGAGTCCTTACTGTGTATGTACATTTTATGTCATTCACCCTCTGACTGTGGATGGTATGATAAACAATGACTTCTCTGCCACTGTGACTGCGAGCCGAGGTGTGACAACCATCTCGATTATACAACAAGTATTAAATATTTATATATGAATGATTATTTAACGTTATTCCCGATGCTCAATCGGATGAACATTTTAAGCATTTAGAGGGCTGGCCACTCTAAATGTATTGAGCAGAGCATCAAAATGCCTGAGTGTAATGCAAATGTGTGGAAATGGCAGTAGGGCGCACAGAACCGCATTTATCAAAATCTTCCCTTGGGTGGCCAGAGAGCGTTGCACTTGGTTGTTGCTTCTGTCATTTTTCTGTGTTTTCCAAGGAAGCCATAATAATTGATGGTCACACAAGCACCACACAAGCACCAACCCTGCCCACACTAAAAATCGCATTAGGATTGATCTTCCAGCAACCCCTAAAATATCAGTATTGCCCGTACATGTCCACACCGCAAGCACACTGACCGTTGTCGAATCAACTATTTGTGCAATCGTTCATGGGTGATATCGTGGGAAAGCTTCGGTGGTTATAGTTGAAAGGTGA
The DNA here is from genome assembly GCF_001891065.2 of Hippocampus comes. Taxonomy (NCBI): domain Eukaryota; kingdom Metazoa; phylum Chordata; class Actinopteri; order Syngnathiformes; family Syngnathidae; genus Hippocampus; species Hippocampus comes. The sequence continues at coordinate 156,717 of NW_017806175.1, forward strand.
AGACACCAGCACATTGTCGTTGCTGTTGCCAATATATTGTACGGCACCGTGGATGTGTGCGTTGGCTTTTCCGTAGTGATCTTTTCAGGCTGTGGGTGCTTTGCGGTAACTATTCTCTGCAGGGGTGTTTACCGCCTTGGAAAGGACCCTGTGTGTGATCTTCATGTCTTCTGATCACAATGTGATTGGAACACTCTGGCGATGCTGCTGGTCATCCATAAAGCATCCGCCAGTCACTGTTCACAGCTCAGGCTTGGATTTTTTTTTTTCCCATCCCTGCAGGGTGAACCACAAGCCTCATTATCCATCCGCTAACATTGAGGACGAGGCAATTTCAGAGATGGTTGAAGGTTTTTAGGCTGGTTCAATTAATGTACCATTTCTGCTTGACATGATCTGCTTTTAAGTAATGTGGTGTCGCAAAGCCAGTTAGCATATGTCTCACAGTCTGTTCTCAAAATGATTAGAAGGGTTGCGCTGAATTTATTCCACGAACTGGCTTTGCTAACGCTGATCCTTTATTATATGACATCAACCATGGCATATCTTCCATGTTTTTAGAGTCTGTTGCAATAGGACACTCTGTTCCAAATGATTAAGAAGAAAGTTTTTGTCTTAAACAATCAATGCAACAGTAAATAAAATGTTTTGATCATGTCTGCTTCTATAATATTTACACATTTTTTTGAAGCAACACCAATGATATTTCTTTTCGAAACAGTCTGTATAGGTTGATTTTAAAAAATTATTTTACAAAAATACAGCATTCTGAAGTTTTTTTTGTACGATGGATCCAAGTGCAACCAGTTGCAGTTTTTATGGTGGGTTTGAGGGTGTGTATACTTTTGCAATCATTATCTCAGTTGTTAAAATTTTACTTTCCATTTAAAAACCATTTTTAAAAAATCATTTGCGTTGTACAGGCTATAGGTCACTTAGAAATGATTGGTCTCTTTTTTTAATTTATTTTTTTAATATCACAAAAACTTGGCAATACAGAGAGGGTGTGCAGACTTTTAATTCCAGTCCTGTGAATACTACATGCACAATAATTTGGAACACAATCCAAGTTGCATGTTACTTGAAACCAGTCAAGTTATGAACATTGTTTACAGTGGAGCCTCTGAAGTCAAACAATTCAGATTTTGTCTAATTCTCAATTTGAATAGGCACGTGCCTTTAAAGTCCCCTCACTTCAGGTCAGTGAAATGGAAAGCCTCAGTTCATTGAGTGTGTTTATGTGACAATCATCGCCACAAAGAATCAGGCTCAACAAGAGATTTGGAGAGAAGGACTGGAAAACTTGGAAAATGCGCGAGGCACACATCTTTATTTAAGAAATAGCTACAGGAGGATGAAGAAAGAAGAGAAAATGTATTTGTTAGATTACTGTTCCTCTTTGTCAACTGAATTTTTGGGTGACACTGAGGCACTATAATAATGTCACACTGACTTTGACAGCGGAGCTCTTAGCAAGCCAGCGTTGACCATCTGTAGTTTTGGTCAAGAACGGTCATTTTCAAAGCAAAACTAAGCTCAAGCAATTAACCATTTGATTCTTCGATGCAACTCAACGGATGATGTGATGGCTCGGCAGAATCTACGGTTCAAAGCAATGTTCTGTATTTGAGCACCAAGGGTGTTACGGCACCACCTATTGGGTTCGGCCTGTGTGTCTCTGTGTTTTTCCTCAGTTATTAGCATCTACAGTGGCACTCAGGTGCGCGGTCTGTTGATCCACAATCCCGACAGATATTCAGCAGGGACAAAGCAGTGCTTTACACAAAGTTGTTCAATTGCTTATTTACATTTGAAAGCCGAGGGTGTGTGTGTGTGTGTGTGAGTGTGTGTGTGTGTGTGTGTGTGTGTGTGTGTGTGTGTGTGTGTGTGTGTGTGTGTGTGGTGTGTGTGTGTGTGTGTGTGTGTGTGTGTGTGTGTGTGTGTGTGTGTGTGTGAGAAATTGCTTCCGAGGTCTTAATTGCACAGCAAGGCATGCCAGCCACCATAGCAACAGTTTCTCATTCTTCCCAATTTGATTGTTTTTACATACCCAATGCCAAATTCCTTTTCGATTGCCTTACTTTTATTTATTCGTTCATTCATTCAACTTGACACTGACTGAGAAAGATTCTGTCACAGTTGAACGATCCTCCACTATCGTCTTCCTGTTAAGTGTCACACAAACACACCGTGTGGTGTAAATGTCAGACCTGTTTGACACGAGTGAATTATTAATGATGACACGCTGAAAAGCCATTTTCAATGCAATAAAATGACATATCAATTCAATAATGTCCGGGATGGTGGTTTCATTGAGAAGATGTGCTAGCGTGCTGATTTGCTCAGACGCTCATTAATTTGCAGAAGTGTGAATTTTTTTTTTTGTTTGTTTTTACAAGATTGCGCATCTTTTATGCTGTCTCAGTGCCACTTCCTGTTTTGTTTTGTTTTGTTTTTTTGAATCTTTGTGCCCTCCAATTGTTGTTCAAAATGCAATAAGCTGTCACAAAATGGCCCTGTTTGTGACCGTCATAGACAGAAACAGTGAAATCACAGAACCGTGTCTGAGTTTTCAGTTACATGTTGCCTCTGGGTGCAAAATGGAGTGTGGGTTTTCCACTCAGTTCCTGACAAGACACTTTATATAAAGTGGCTGGTTGATATAATGTGGCGGATATGACTGGAACAGAGGACCTTGTGCGGGAAAATAAATGGAAGCTCTACAGATACTCGCTGGATTGCAACACTGACTTTGTAGATGAAGAAGCACAGTGATGATTTTTTTTCTACTAAAGTAAAAGATTATTTTTAACTAGTAACCCTTTTTTCTTTTCAGAGTGGCCATCATGCTCCTTTGTAAATATTAATAAAGTGCTGCGAGTATATCACATATATAACATCACAATTCAGCCTCTATCAGGAAACAATATGAATAAATTGTACCTGTTGCTTTTACTTTTTGGTAAAGAAGAAACTGTAATTTAGTAGGGCAATATTTAAATCATTCCTATTAAACCGGTATATTTTTGTTTCTCGTCATTCAGGCGCCAATTAAAAAAAAAAAAAAGTACCGGTTACTCAAGAGTAGTTTTTTTCAGTAGTTTGTCTCAAGTGCACTGCAAACCATACCAAATAAATCGGTTTGTTTTTGTTTTTTTTTGTTTTTGTTTTTTTACTCATTTTGCGAGCTTTTGTTTTTAATAGCATAACGTGACTGAGACTTTTGGCATCCTGACCTGTGTCAAGAGTCAGTCATAGAAAGATGTAACAATAACAATCAGGTCACTTTTCAAAATAAAACATTTTCGGCCTCCAATAATAAATCCCCCTCCCCCCAAAAAAATATATCTGATTGGTTTAATAAAAATGCCATGTATCAGAAGTACTAGTGATATAGGCCTTTCTGTGTGTGGTGTGGTGTTTGCAAGTCCTCCTTGTGCTTACATTTACGTTTCTCTGTGCGCTAGTTGTCAATGAACTTAACGTATGATTCTGGGAATAGGGAGGAAGCCAGAGTGCCCAGAGAAACCCCACCAATCTCTTTCCCGTCACACAGGAAAAAGAGATGCTAACCTCAGACGTGCTAAGCAAAAAATAAAAAATAAACCCAATAGGATCAATAAGTACTTTGACCACGCCACCATCGCTTGAATTTGTTTACTTGTGTTTAGATCAGAGGGCCAACATTACTAGTTGCCCTAGATTGCGTCTCACCAGGGGGTCCTCATTCCCTTTAATCCCCGTTCTTTTTAGAAGATCAGACCTAAATAAGTTGGTACCATGCATCTGGGTGCCGTGCCCTGCTTTCCAGACATCACCTACGTCCTCCGAGGGAGTGCTTTTGTGAAATATGGTTGTGGCTTCTCGCGTTGAAAAATGTACGGCAGCTGCACACGCCCTGACCTGCATTGCACATTCAGATAAACTACAAGTCCAAACAAGCACGGTTGTCTAACGACTTGCATAGATCAGTGTTGATTAGATGTCTAATTATGAAACTCAATGGATCGGCTGATCGCTCACTTGCTTGAATAGAGCACATCGGATGCTGATTACAGACACTACTGGCAGTCCTGCTCCAAGTACATATATGTGGATGTCGAATGTTTCATCCAATCAGATTCCGGCCTCAATCTGATGCCAGATTTTCAAATTTCTCTCCTCTATTTGGGTGGTCAGAGCGAAATCTGTTACAGACAACTTTGACTCGAAAATCTCATCTGTAACATTCTGCACGTTCTTCGATCATTATTAATTTTGAGGTGCTCCGAATGGTGTACGTGGCACAGTTGTGTGATGATTAAAAGTGTTTTTTAGTTTAGTATTGGTGGTTTCTATAATTGCAATGTGGTCATGGTGGTAGGTATTAAGAGGTGGATTAAATTTGGTTTCCATTGAAGGCTCGGGTACCAAATGCATGGCCGGCCACTGGTGAAACTGTGGATGAACATTCCAAACTGTCAATCTTTGACAGTAACGGATTTGAGAAGCCTATCACGTTCTCTGTAGATACATAAAAAATGATTCGACAAACCGCCTTCTGTCTTTTAAATAACTCTCAACTCATTTGTGAGCAACACCTTTTACACCGTATTTATATGACTTGTTCAGTAATATTTCAATATTTCACGCCTTTTCAAGATCAACAAAAACACTGACTAAAACATGCTTCTTATCCTTGGCCGTTGAAATGTCTTCAGTTAATTCCATTACTGCTCCAGTAATGGAATTAACTGGCACTTAAAAATTAAGTGCCATAAATACTACAAAAACATGCTTTGTGAAGTATTTAAATAGGGTATTTCCACATCTTGGATTGCTCTTATTGCTGGGGTGGTCTGGAACGTAACACTTGCGATGGAGGAGGGAGTACTCGCCTCTCACCAATCTTCTGTCTGAGTTGACATCCCATGTAAACTGGCATGAAACACACATCATACTTAATATACTCCAGTAGTGGTGCCTTAATGCTTCTAGTTTCACATGTGCACCGGTCTGTCAAAGAGACTGCACTTCATTCATACAGGTTAAATGTCAATATTGAAGCTGTTTTGAGCCCTGCAGCAGTGTCGTCAGTGTGTCATGCTATTATCTTATTGGTTCTTTGTAGTGTTGTTTGTTTGTAGTGGATTCCATTCAGATGTTGTTGCTTTTATGGGCTGTACATAGTTTGTGTCCGTGGTCAGCATCAAAATCCACATACAGTATTGAACATTCCTCCAGGCTAATACACTGAAAGCCAGAGACATATTGTGTGTGTGCGTGTGTGTGTGTGTGTGTGTGTGTGTGTGTGTGTGTGTGTGTGTGTGTGTAGCGTGGCAGCAAAAACCGGACTTTATTGACTTAGCGGTGACCCCTAGTGGTGCCAACAGGAACTGTTGATATAATGCGCACTGGTGACGTCATGCGCCGCCCCATTCATGATCGTGGTCATCGTTGATGTCTTAATATGATTTGAACGTCACTGTGTTGAATGTGAACCCCCAGTTAGGCATTGATGATAACACAGTGGGATCGTTTCCAAAAGATGCTCTTGATGATGAATTACGTCACTGTCATCACATGATCATAACAACCACCATTGGCGTCCTACATAATTGAGACCCATTGCGAGACCAACAATGGCGGCCCACCCCAGCACCAACACACACGCCGATCATTTTCTTTATTATAAGCACACAAGAATTTTGATGGCCAGTTAAATATTCCTGGGCCATGGATGACCTCAAGTGGGGTTACATTAACTTGAGCTTGTCCCCCCCAGCAGTACCGTCCTTAAGTCCACAAAACCTAGAGATGTTTTTTGTTGTTGTTGTAAACACGGTGAATCCAAGAAAGTTGTCCAGCTGCCATCTGCTGAGAAATATCTTCACCAACATCGCTGGAGAATTTATATGAGGACATCGATCTGTGCTGCCAGGCCGACCATCAACAGACTTTTTATTTACTACAGATTTCAGGCTGCATTGTAGCGCTACTGTGTGGTGTCTGCTTCATCAAAGCTAAAACAGGCACTGAGCACAAAATCTATTGATTTGTTTTATTGGTGCAGTTATTCAAGATTAGTATTGTTTCACTTAATTTGTCATTGCACTTACTGGTGCAGTGCTAAACATTCAACATTTTGTGCATTGATCTTCAAGCTCCTCATGTCATGTAAATGTACAGTATTTCCCAAATGTATTTATGACGAAAAATGTAATTTATAAATCTTCCCATTAATGTGTGGTACAAAAGAGAGGGCAAGTAGTCATATTTCTTTTTTTTAAGATACCATAGACTTGAATTTAAGTTCTCAATTGAAGAAAAAATTAAGCTCTTTTAAAACACCCGCTTATTATTTAGGTTTATTATGTATTATTCCCATTAATGTGTGGTACAAAAGAGAGGGCAATTATTCACATTTCTTTTTTTTTAAGATAACATAGACTTGAATTTAAGTTCTCAATTGAAGAAAAAATTAAGCTCTTTTAAAACACCCGCTTATTATTTAGGTTTATTGTATATTTTTTATTTTACTTTTTTCAAGGTTGTTCCTGAAATCTTAATTTAAAATCTAATTTAAATCATATCAACGTAGTATTGTCTTTTGTCGCTAGAGGGAGTCATCTCATTTCTTTTGCCTGTTGCCTTGCTCAGCTGACTTCTTTCTAAAATGTACAAAATTAAACAAACATCAGTGTACAGTATTTAATTTTAAAAAGAATTGCATTCAATCTGCATGTGTTTGACGAACCCATTTAGTCGAGGTGTTTCAAACAATCGTCGTCGTTTCATTTCTAATTGTTCATCCTATTAATGCTCACTCATCTTTGCCCATTATGGGCACATGGCTTGCAAATAGAAGTTAATAATTAACTGCAAGTCACACATGGTTACGTTAAGCACCCATAACTGTCAATGCGTTAAATAAGTCTACAATTACCAATAAAAAAAATTGAAGACTCCAACAAGGTTCGTAAAGCTCAGTGAACCAAATAATTAGACACCGAGCTTTATTTTTACCACCTTTTGTTACAGCCGTATAACAGAATGGATTAAATTCATGTTGGCCCTGACAGTTTGACACAACACCCGATGACTTATTATATTTCGCATGATGGATGGATGGATGATGGATACTTTTTTTAAAGACTTTTCGAATGTCTTAATGTCAAAACAAGAAATTGACAACATTATTAATACCATTTACATGAATATCAAACTTGACCTCATACGGATCCTGTTTCCGTTGATCATACTTAAGATGTTTCTATAGACTCATTGTAGTCCACTAGTTGATTGGACATGTATTGGAAAGGCACAGATCTGTCCACAGTTGACAATACATGACAGAGCACAAACTGAGCAATAAATCGAGCAGCCGACACAGTTTGTGTTCAAGAACAAACTGTTGCATGCCCTCCTCTGAGCATGTGATGTGGTGGAACGGGGTTTAACTTCATACTTTGAGGAAAAGCCGTCATTCGACATCCGCATCCCGCGGGCATCGTATATAGGTTGTTTCATTATCATGTAGGTTTACGGCAGCAAATTCACGGGGCTCGGAAGAGAGGGCAAGTCAGTTGTGTTGCTAGGAAACTCGGAGGAGGAAGACAACAATAAGAAGCAGGATTCTGAGGTGGGTAGAAAAATGGGGAAATAGGGGGCAAATATAGAAGAGGTTAATAAACAAAGAAATTAACAACGAAGAGCGCAAGTGTATAGGGAAAAAATGAAGCCAAATACATGTTCTCACCATACCTCGAAGTTTATGATGTCACTCTGAAGCAAAGTGACAAAGCATATGCAAGGTCCTCTCATGTTCCAACCATTACCATCTCAATGAAGCTAAATATAGTCCAGTCCCCCCAAGCACCACCTTTAGCCCCTTCATGTGGCCACATCAATAGGTCTGCCTTTTGTAGCGGGCTACACTCTTGTGTTTGGCCAAGCTCCGTCAATTCACCGTCCAATTTTGGCCACGTTTTGGGGGAACTTTTCATGGCAGCGAACCATTCGTCCAAATGACAGATGTTGACATTTTAAAGATGGTACGTTTGGGGGTTTGTGGGAGAATAGTATTAAAAATATAATGTGATGTGAGAAGTATTGGCACCTAGTTTCAGCAGATTATGTTTCTCTTTTTTCATTCTATTCGGCTCAAGGTGCGGAAGCAAAATCAAAATCAATTTATAATCCTGATAGTTTTTTTGTCTGTCTGCCAGCGTTCCCGTTGGCTGAATCTGCAGGACAATTTATATTGTATTTTTGTTTTCCATTGGATCACAATTCTCTTCAAGTGGTTGGTATCTAAAACCAGGAGAAGTACGGCTAATCTTTTTTGAAAACTTTACAGTATCTTCATTGACAAATAACACCAATTGTCTTACATTGTGACTTGATAGCTGAAATACATTTGTAACCTGGTCACCTTATCCTGCTCCTCGCTAAAGCTAGCTACTGTACCTGGGGTAGGCTCCAGCTATAGAAAATAATGGCACTGCTCTGTCTTAATTATAAAGTAGGTATTAAATGTATTATGCATAATCTGGTGGTAGTATGAATTTTTAAGGGAAGACAAGGAATGTAAGCTTTTTATATAATCGCATTTCATACACAAGGCAACTCAGTGTGCTTCGCATTTACATACAAACCCACTAAAGATGTTTAAAAGCAAAGCAGAGAAAACAAAAGTAACTTTCCAAAATGACTAAAAGACCAAATACTGACAGCATATAAAAACCTTAAAAAAAGATCTAAAGACAGAATTCTAAAATGATCAAGACAGTCCAGTGACATTGATTTTAAAATCAAAGGCATGGGTTGGATGCATAGTTTTTAATCTGGATTCAAAAGCACTGACACTCGAAACTGACTTCACTTCCATTGGCAGTTTATTCCGCTTGCATGCGGCATAACAGTGAAATGCCGCTTCACCATGTTTACTTTGAACCGTGAAGGTCCATATTTATTTTTGTCATTTTCATTTTCCATCACATCATTTCGTATCTTTTACGATTCCAAATGCTCACAAACCTCTCTTTACCTTCACTATATGATAATCTGTTGATGGAATCAAACCAAAGTACAGGAAGCTTTGTATTGACCGCTATATGCAATAGGAGTCCTAATTTAAAAAATGGTTGATATTTTTTATTTCATCATTGTTTGCAAGGTGCGTCAGAAAAATTCAAGGACTCGTATAGTGACCGACAAACGAATGTGGCTTTGGAAAGCCAAGTTTTAACCGATGTACTGTTTGCGGCGAAGTTAACAAAGCCACATTTTTTTTTTTCTAAATTGAGGAGTACAAAGCAGAAGGAAATACACATTTCGGAGAATGTCGTCTCCAGTGCTGCTTCCAATATGCGTCTGAGGAGCAGGAGCAGATTTACTCAGTTTGACGCAAGGAGGGGGGAGAAAAAATTCAATCATGTATTCTTTGGAGAGTTGCTGACAAGGAGAGCTGGAGCTCATAATAAGTGAAACCAATATCTGAATGAGCAAAACAAAGAATAGCAGACATGCTCTTGTGACTCATTGCTACTTTGTTCAAACCTCAAGTGGATTTTTAGGATTCGCTCTGTGTATTTGACGCCTGTGTGAAATTTGACAGAGGTTGATTGACTCCATATCAAGTAACTGACCTTTGTTTATTTTTGCGGTACAGATTAAAATGCTGTATTTTATCTATCTTTGCATCAATTTCAATTTAGATTGTAGCCTACAAGTGCACACACTTAAAAGTGCTGTATTGAAAGTAACCCAAATCGGGTGAAATAGCTGCAGCGGTGGGTCCAAAAGGGACAGAGTTAATGCTGGGTTTATTTATAGCAAGCACATTAGGTCAAAGATTTGAACCAGCATGTTGTGCTAACCAGTTGGCCACTGTGCCACATCTGAACACCGTGTTAGATATGATCAAAAATGAATGAGGCTCCTCTTCTAAAGGTTGGCCACCTGCGTAGTCTAATGAGCTCCAACACTCGATGCATGAAATAATATGCCTTTAATGCTCCATGATGATTGAAGCTGTTCGGGAGGTCATAATGTAATCATCTACTATTTTAATTGACCATTCACACAGAGATACGTTTTGAACACTTTATGATTCCCAAAGGACAGTGGAGTAAAAATAATATTTCAAATCATATTAAACCTGATCATTGCTGATTGACGTGTGTACCGAAATGTATTAGATTTCCAGATGTACCTTATAAAGTGTTTGAGTGTTTAAACAAATAAACTAATTAATCAGGTGTTGCAATGTAGCCTATTGATAATTTGTTTGATAAAGATACATTCATGAATGAATAAAATTACTGAACTGTATATCGAAGCATCCAAGTTGCCTTGTATCGCAATATATTCTCATGAAATGTGGAACGAGGATACCTATTTTGCACCTTTCCCCTGTGTCGTCGCTATGGAAACTACTTTGACAGCGGGTTCGTATACACAATGTGAAGCTCAAAAAAACTTTCCCGATTAGCCTTAGCTGAAAGGGCCAGTTTTTGAAAAACTGACCAAGTTCAAATCAGGCAAGAAATAATCAGCAATGAGGTTAAAGCATTTAAAAGACATTGTCAGATGCAACGATGGAGTGACATTTGTGCTCGGTGGCCATCAGTTGTTTTAAAATGGGCAGACCATTTGTAGATGAGGTGGGGGGGATGAAAGTTCAAATGCATATTTAAAATATGTAAAATAGTTTTCAAAATAATTTACTCAGTTCTCTCTATCTATGCTTCCTGACACCATGTATATATATATATACACCTGTATATAATAATAATTATTTTACTCACATTATTTTAATTACAATTAGTCCATTTTAAAAGTACATCAATTAAAAAAAAAACATGAAAACAAAATCTTCTGCTTATCTGCACAGCGTCAGCCTCATCCGTGCTTGTCATCATGTCCGCCACGCAGATGAACATGTGTTGACACCACACAAACACACACAGATACATTCCTTCTTTGACGTCACAACTTTGTGTCAAACCCCATCCTACCTGTTAAAATATACAAGTGACAAGACCTGCAGTTTCGTTAACAGTCACATAGTTTTATTCCTTTATCTGTTTTCCATAGTACCTGTCACGGTTGTGGGCAACTGATTGCAAAACAAAACAAGAAATAAAAATAAAAATCTTATTTTGTTGTGAATTGTATTTCAGAAAATATTCAGTGGAGCCCTCACAATTCATATGTGTTCATTTAGTAAAGTCCAAAAACAGTTGGGTCAAAAATAACCCAAACAGTTTTCAGAAAAGATTTACGAGTGTGTATGAGCGTGGTTGCAGAATGAAATATAAATTTGCGGCAGGGAGACGGCATTTTCACAACCTCACATCTATTCAAATTGATATGATTACCTCCAAAATTTCGCAGTGTATGACACAACGGCTTAAACACACCAAAGTCCCATTCAGCTGTCAGAAAAGGCCAATTTGTTATAGCAAGAGGTAGAAAAAATCGACTCCAACAATCAATATGCATGGAAGAGGCTACAAATGCTTTGCTCATTGCCAATTTCCCCAGGATGTAGACATCCTCCATAGTCCTTAATCATTCCCGTCGGCAACACTTAATTACCATAATAACCTCTTCACCTTTCAACCAAAAAAAGCTGCGAGTGCTGCACACTCTCAGCCTGACATGAGGACAATGTAGCGCGATCCTTTACTCTCATTTCAATTACACTTGCATCCCGGGGGACCTGTTGTGGATGGTGTTCCTCTCATCTACCTGCGAGGAAAAAGTCATATTCCATTTTGAATGTTGGCGTGCTAACGAGGAAGAGGCCACAGCAACTCTGAAATTAGCCACCTGTGTCTTCTCTGCATGTACTGACGTGAATCGTTAGAGATAAGTGATGACAGATACAGTAAAAGTCATATTTTATTATCAATAAAAGATATGAACACAATAATACATAGAATGTTTTTTTTTGTTTTTTTTTGCTGATGCTACACCAATAATGATAACCTGTAACCCGATAACATGCTTGGCTGTCCACTGTAGTAACCGTTGTCCCCCAAAGGGTTAAAATACGCCCTCAGACAAAATGTACTACTTTCCTATTTAGATAGGAATTTGCTGCCATCTTGTGGCATCTTTAGGTGTTTCAAAAAGAGCACAAAACACAAATGGGTACGTTTTTCAGCAAATAATGGAGGATCACGAATAGTGTACCATTCATGGTTGGGGATTACTGTGGCCTACATTGTGATTTCATTCCTCAATCAAAGCTGAATGTTTTTTTTTCCTTTTCTTGTCTGATGTTATATGAATCAAATATTACCATTGGAGTGGCACGGTGATCGATTGGTTATCACGTCGGCCTCAGAGTCTAAAGGCGCAGGGTTCGATTCCGGCTCTGGCCTTCCTGTAAATTGACACACAATTAATGCTGTCATTCACATCGTTAAGGAAATAATAAGTGATTAATTCCTTGATATGCGAGCTGTGTTCACTATGCAGAATTGAATGTAATATATTTGCAATCGTAACATCTTGGTTTTATTTTATCTGTTGTTATTTTATTTATTTTTTTAAATGTATTTTTGACATTTGGCTTATTGTGGTCTCGTGTATGCGGTGTAAAAAAATCAAACAACCTCCTCACGTCTTTATAGAACATCCAAAGGTTTCTTTTGCATTGGGTCTTCATGTACAGTAATTGTTTGCATATTCGTTGCTAAGCCAAAGTGCATTTGGATTTTGGACCAGGGAAAGTGGGCGTGATGGTAATTTGCATGAAGACACGTCGTGCAGGTCCCGTCTCCTGATTTTTTTTTTTTTTTTTTTTTTTGTGTGTGCGCGTAGAAAGAGTGCAGGAGAGGTGGCTTCCCTCCCTGCCAATGCATTTCGTCTCGCTTATTTTGGGGGAGAAATGCCAAAGTTTATTTCTCTTCCAGTGCGTTTTGGGCACGAGGTTAGTTCAAATATCTTCAACTCGATGTGACCTGTTGCCGCTTCTTACGGATTTTTAAGGGTGCGCGTGGATTTTGAACGCGCGTGCGTAGGATACGTTTTGGTTTTACGCACAGCAGTGGAAAGTGGTGTGGTCAACTTGCTGCTTTAATTTTTTTTCTTTTGACCGCACGAAAAGACAAAGCTGAAGATGTTTTCGTGTCTTTTTCTTGGCGGAAACTAATAATGGACTGATTGGTCACGGACAGCAATCGAGCGCAGCACCGCGCCCTTTTTAATCACCTCGATCCGACTCATCCCTCCCTCATTGCCTGCTTCTTCCTCGTCCTTCTTCTTCTTTGCCTGGACAGAATGGCCCGCTTCGGTGACGACGTTCCGGTCTTGTTGAGCACCGGCGACGGCGGCTCGGACCGCAACAGGAGCCGCGATGGGGCGGCCGCGTCCACAGGTGGCGTGTCCCCCGCAGCCTTCAAGATGACCAAAGCGCAGCGTGCCCGCGCCATGGCCTTGTACAACCGAATCCCCGTCCGGGAGAACTGCTTCACCGTCAACAGGTCTCTCTTCATCTTTGGGGAGGACAACGAGGTCCGCAAGTACGCCAAGAAAATCACTGAGTGGCCATATCCTTTTATGCTGCTTTGAAAGCGTGACAATGTCCGAACAAAATCATTAACTACTACAAACTGGTCCAAGAGACAACACAAACCATGCGTAAGATTCAGCACCGGTATTGCATCGACACTTTATTAGGTACACACGCACACTCTGATGGGATCCACTTTGACCCAAATTGACCAGGCTTGTCAAACATATTAATGCGCATTTTTAGCGCGATATATCGAACAATATGTCAACTACTTTATGAAGAAATAACTGATTAAAGCTGTTGACAAGAGATGACGCAAAGCAACGCGTAAAATTCAGCACCATGGATAGCATGGACGATCGATCACACCGGCCACTTTATTAGGTACGCTTGCACGCTGTGGTGGGATCCACTATAGGAACCAAACACCCTTCTTAAACATAGTGATGCTCACTTTTAGAGATGTAGCCTGCACTAATATAAGAATACTCATTGTGGTTGTATGATTGCGGTGGTGTCGGTCGTATTAGTTTAGGAAGTGAATTTAAGGAGTGTACACACACATGCACATAATCACAATGTGCCATATGAAAAAAACTAAAATGTATTGTGGATGGTGTTCTGTTACCATTGATCCATTTTCTATTTTACTTACGCTCACTCCGGCCGTGGGTGAGCTGGAGCTTATCCCAGCTGACTTTAGGGGAGAGATGGGGAACTGCCTGGACTGGTTACGCCACATTGAGTCACTCACACCATTTGTTTGACACAGGTTTTTTTTTTTTTTTTTTGGTTTGGGACTGGCATTGGATGGGAAATGAATCTTTTTTTTTGCAAGCAAACCAGGAAATTTGCAAATCTTGACCTATAAAAATGCATTATTTTTGTTTGTTTTTTGTTTTTTGACCTAGTGGGTTTGGGACTGGCATTGGATGGGAAATGAATCTTTTTTTTTGCAAGCAAACCAGGAAATTTGCAAATCTTGACCTATAAAAATGCATTATTTTTGTTTGTTTTTTGTTTTTTGACCTAAAATCCCACCAGATTTCGATCGATGTGCCTTGTTCTTCTGTTTCAAAGCTATGGAATTATGTAAAGTCAATGTTTTTGTCCCCCTCACCCCACCCTCGCAAAAGTCAGCGGGAATATGCTTCAGCGCACCCACGATGAGGATTTTAAATTTATAGGAATAACTTTTTCACCACTAAAATAAATGCTGAAATATGAAGTGACATTCAAATCCAAATACGATCAGAAGTTTATTCTAGTGTAAGAATAACTCATAATGACTTTATTATAAGACGCATGTTTTTGGCTGGTCTGCATCATTGTCGTAAAAATGTGTTCACGTTATTTAGTGATTGAACGTGAGGGAGCAAAATACTCGGAAATATTACAAACAAATCTCCACTGTTCAGTTCTTCACCACTGCAAATACAACCCATAAGAATTACTTCCGGGATGAGGAAAGCATCTATTTGTCGGTCTGTCTCTGTCTGTCTCTCTATGATATCTATCCAGCTGATGTATTTGTGTACATTAGCAGGCTTCTTCCTCTTTCCAATGGTCAAATGGGTGGTGCCATTATGATTCTGCAGGGTGGATGCTTCCATTGTGTGCATAGTGACTCAGTGAAAATAAATCCTACACAGCTCTACAGCGCTTGCTTTACGGGTTATATACAATGCCTCAAACACACAGCCGCTCCTTTGGAGAGTAGATTATTATTACATTATATATTGGTGTGTATTTATTCCTTTTTACTACCCTTGAAGCAACTTTATTATTCCATCTGTGATCACATGCTAATCGGGATTGGTGTGCGTGCGTGTGTGTGTTTCTGGTACAGCTCGCCAGGTGTCCGGACCAGGTGTGGCCTTTTGTCCACTATTGTTGTGCTCAAAACAGCAGCCTTGTGAATAACTGAATGGCCCGCTACTGGCTTTAAAAAAAAAAAAAAAAAAAAAAAAAAAAGCATTCTGTTGTGAGCTGTCATCCATTGTTGTTTCCTCTGAATTTCCCCTTTCATCGGCATGTTTAAAAATAGAGTTCAAATGTATACTAATCAACAGGCAATGAGGAAAATGGTTTTGAATTTAACGCGATTGTTTTATCAACCAATGAAAGTATTTGCGCCATCGTCACAATATCATTTTGCTTTAAATCAAAGTGTTGTATACGCTGTCGTGACAGACAAGCACACTGACCAACGTGCAGGTTCATGTGCTACCCGGGAGGGAGTGTCCTGTTTCATCTAATGAGCTCTCCTGTGCACGATGAACAGATATTAAGAAGAATTATATGGAACGATATCTGATCGCTGTGCCATATACCATTGACACTCACTGTATGATACGGTTAGCTCATACATTTAAAATACATTGCTTGCTTACTTGCTCTACTGTTCTCCTTACACTATTATACACCCTTGCAGAGGCTACACCTCCTTTTGCGGTACAGTATTACCAAAATCCAAAGAATAAGGAAAGCGCCTATTTGCTCCCAATTTACTCAAGCTCCATCTTTGCTACACGTGAGACTCAGATCGCCCTCGAGAGCAATGATGATTGCCAATATTGGCTTGGTGATAATATATGGACCCCTATGGGATCGACACATGTTAGCTTTGGTCCAAATTTAAATAGTGTTCCTTGAAATGAATGAGTGACATCTTCAGATCTTTTTTTTCTGAAATAGGAGTGAACATAATTATATGACTTGTTTTATTCGACATAATTAGGCATATGAGAACAGATCTGTCTGTGGGCAAGGACTGAAGGCTTATCTGTCTGATGTTGGTGGTAATGCTGAGAGGAAGTAGCTCTAACCAAACACCCGGGATGAATTTTTGCATTGAAGACCGAGTGAAGACTGACAGCTGCTCCTCCTTTTTGATCCCCCCTGGGTCTCCCTCAAGTAGGAAGTACCCCATTGAGAGGCTTCACCTTAAAATCATTGATACATGTCATTATTCATTGCATTATTTTCCACAAATGTAAGCATATAGGTTTGCTGTTTTATGATGTTCAGTGTGACAAATTAGTCTATTTTTGTTTATTGAAGAGCAGAGTTAACCCAATGTATTCTCATGTGAATATACAGAATAGTGTGAAATACTACAGAATTTGATGAAATGTCTCATACCCCCCTCGCCCCCACAAAAAAAGTTGAATCCTGCCATATCACATCCCATAAACACGGCAGACATATTGTGCTTTGTCTATATTTTTATATAAAGTCATTGCAGAAAAGGTTTTAAGGTTTAGCTAATGTTATAATCATTCAATTTCATCTTCAGCTTTTGGACTACACTCACAACAAAGACAAACAAATCTCTTTTCTCTCTTCAAAATTAAGTGTAAGCATTGAAGTATCACAAGGCAATTTAACGACAGTGATCCGTTCCCCTTAAAGTTAACAAATGTCATTGTTTTCCAAACCAAGAAACTTAGTTTCCCATTTCACAAATAACCTTACAGCTGTCGCCTTCCCTGAGTGAGAAAGCTGGATGAAAGAGAATGTGACAGCAAAAACTAGGCTGATTTGAATTACTTCCTGTTTTCATTCTTCTTCTGTCAAATTTAGTGTCCCCCAAAAATGTGCCGCCATCTAGTGGTGGACCATGGAAGTACTGTGCTTCGTTCTCCTTCATGAGTCGGTCCCATCTCATATTATTGGGGAGACAATTATACCCAAAGTGTGTTTCCTAAATCCAGTAAATTCTAGTTAGTTCTATTTCCATTTTTCCTATGTCAAAAATTTTAATTTGTTCATCTATATCCGAGCAAATTAAAGGGAGATGTTCCTGTTACTCTAAGGACGTTTCCCCTTTTTTTTTTCTTGGCGAGAATTTACGCAAGGGTTGACTTTGACTTACAGAGCTGTCTGACTGATGGGTGACTGCATTTATCTTCCAAATTGATTCTCAGAAGCAACCCGCTGATGTGTGAAGGTGATGCGTCGGAGGGGATGACTGTGTCAAATATAGTTAACGCTACATCGTTTAAGTTGCAATCATTCTTAATGTCACGCTCTTTTTCAATAGCTCAGCCTCACTATCATTAGCTGAAAGTTGTTGTCCGCCTCTTTCCATTTCCATTGTTTCCACTCCGTGAGGCTCAGAAGCCATCAATTCCCTCTCTACTTTCACCTTAAGAATCTCAGTGTGTGGATGCCAGCTGGAGCTTCGGCATATTGACGGTTGCACCCGTCATCGCGGCCCGTCTCTGTGGCCCGTCCTTGTGTCTATTTTTACATACGTGTTTTGAGGAATTGTGGCACGGCGCGAGCATCGGTGTGACTCACAGGATCGCTCACGAGGCGCGTGACTGATGAATCTGCACAAGACGTGAGACCGCAGCACTCAGGGAAGAATGGAGTGTTTCATTGTTGAGTTTGTTAAACTTCAACGTACTGGAAATGTTTTTCTAATCTCGGCACAATGTAACACATTTAGGTTTACAAAGGAAACGTGCATTTTGTTTTCACAATTTAAAACAGTTTCTCACAAACAAATCGATGACACGCTATCGTCAAAATGCCTCATACTGTAGTACACGTTACACCCCATTTTTTTTTTTTTGTCTGGCTGAAATGTGTGTGTACCTTCTGATTAAAGTGAGCCAGTTCTCATTTTGGCTCATCTCTTGCTGGACCACTATTGATAACAGATTTCGTTATCATGACGATTTTAATGAGGGGAAATGTATTTGATGAGCAACAAAACGGTGTTAGCAGCTTCACAGGAAAAAAAAAATTAGCTTGTCAAATGAATGTCATGGTAGAACTCCATTTGTAAAATGTAATTAAAGAAGTCAATTTTCCCTTTTAAAAAAACATGATCGGGGACACCTTTGGCCTCGAGCCTCTTGCCTTTTTTTTCATCCCATTTTGTTGATTAAGTGATTAAAACTCTACATGTAATCACAGAAGAAAGCTTCGATGGTGATGTCACTGGAAACCGCCAAGGTGGGCTGAAGGGTCCCCCAGCTGGGCGGGTGGATGAGCAGAAAGCCAACATCTTTGTTCAGTTGTTAAACTAAGAAACTCACTTGGTGTTGAAGGATCAGGAACAGATTGAAAAAAAAAAACTAACAGGAAAACTGTCCTGGGAGAGACTCTGAATCAACACGTTTCCATAGAATATTCTGGGAAAGTCCCATGCCTTTTCTCTGACATTATAATCGACCCTCTTCATATTTATGATTTTTTTTTTTTAATTCCAGTTTCCTGCTCAAGCAGTTACATAGACTAAAACTAATCAAAGAAAAATAAAGAGAAAAGACACTACACTGCCCCAGTAAGCACCTCGGGGCATTGATTTTTGGCTCCAAGATAAACCTGTTGCCGTGGATACCTCCTTCCATCTTGTTCCCCCCCCTCCCTTACTTCCTCCCTCCATTACATCTCTCTCCGTCGCTCCCTCCTGTTGACTGCTGTTTAAGGACACGGAGGTAGCATTTATCTTATCGGCGTGAGATGAAAAATAGAAGAAGAAAAAAAAGACAGCACCTCATGCTGATGCGGCTATTATGTCATGAAGACTTTTTTTCTTGTCTGCTGCTCGCTGATGGCCTCGCAAATGTGTTGCAGCCCCCCCTGAGCTATAACGTAATGTACCGAGCGGCCCCGGGTTCAAGTGAGAGCTGCCGGGTGTTAACATTTGTATTGGCTCTTTTTGTGTTCAGCCTCTCATTGCTCAAATGCCCCCGAGTAAACCCGCTGGGTATCACCAGCCGAGCGATATTGATCTGTCCGGTGTCA
Source organism: Hippocampus comes (assembly GCF_001891065.2). Taxonomy (NCBI): domain Eukaryota; kingdom Metazoa; phylum Chordata; class Actinopteri; order Syngnathiformes; family Syngnathidae; genus Hippocampus; species Hippocampus comes. Next base: position 175,990 of record NW_017806175.1, read on the forward strand.
GCCTAATTTGGTCTCATTGCCTCCCACTTCTTCTCCTCCTCCTCCTCCACCTCCTCCTCCTCACTCGCTCGTTTCGCAGGCATCAGCCAATCTCCTCTGTCCCGATCACCTTCTCGTCTGTCTTTCCTTCCCTATTATCTCGTTGATGCCGCCTTTCTTCATTCCTTGCTTCTGCCTCTTCTACAGAGTGTGAAGTTTGAGGGACACAACTTCAGTGGGTTTTGCAGCTCAAATAAGGTCTCAACATGCGTGGGTTCATAACAAGGCTGGTTCATTGTCCTCTTTTACATATTCTACCGAAGGACAGTAACAGCATTGCTGTCGCTAGCTTACAATAATGACTTTGTAATAGCGGTGCCAATGTGACTTACTACATTAGCAGCCGGTATCTGAAGGGAGCAAGGAATAATTGGGGCGTGACATATGAGCTGAGTGTGGTATGAAACGTGTGGTTACCAGTTACATACACCTGAATGCACTTACGGGAATTAACCGGGTCTCAGACACTCACTACACAAAATATTAGGTACGCATTCACAAAATAATAAGAGCTTATACTGTACATTTTGCCTTGACAAAAACCCTTGTATTCAATTTTGATTGACACAGTCAGAGGTATTGATTTTGCGATATGTTTAGGAGACCTAGTCGTAAGAACACCTGCCTCAAAGTTCTGAAGCCCTGGGATTGATACTAAAGTGGGGCAACTACATTCCAAGATAAAACTGTCATGAAAAAATATTGTAGCGCACGTTACTGCTCCTGCTGGACTGGAGTGGGACTGTATCACCCGACACTTGATGACTTGTTCAATCAACTGGGTCGGACGGTAAACCATTCTAGTTCATTTTAGGCATCGTTTTAGATACCGCTCTTGTATTGGATCTCATTTGTTTATTGACTATGTTTTGTTGCCTGCCTTAAATGAATACACTTCCTCAACTTCCTCCCGTCACTCCGTTTGAGTACATGATCCTCGCCACCATCATCGCCAACTGTATCGTCCTGGCTCTAGAGCAACACTTACCCGGAGAGGACAAAACACCAATGTCAAAGAGACTGGTGAGGCATAACGTAAACATTCAACTACACTTAAAGATTGTGGTGTTGATTAAAACTCTTTCCCTTGCTTTGCATCAATAGGAGAAGACCGAGCCTTACTTCATTGGGATGTTCTGTTTGGAGGCGGGAATCAAGATCATCGCCCTGGGCTTCGTATTCCATAAAGGCTCCTACCTTCGGAATGGGTGGAACGTCATGGATTTCATTGTGGTGCTCAGTGGGTGAGTCAATGCGACGCGGGCTCTGGCATTCCTGTTCTTCTCTTCCTTTGTTCCACATTGCAAAAACATGAATATGAGGTTCCCTGAAGACTTTAAATGCTCGATAGGACTGAATATCAGTGTCAGTGGTTGATTGTTGTGCCCTGTGATTGGTTGGAGTAGCACGGGTACTCTGTCTCGATTCCAAATACAGCTGGAATAGGCTCTGGCTCACTCGTGACCCTTTTTAGGACCAGCGCCATCGAAAATGAATGACTAAATAAAGTTGGTTAATGTTTTGCTATTTTCCAACCTATTGCAGTGCCTCGTTCTTTATGAAATACCGAACAACATTGTGTATGGTATTGGATGGTATTTTCCCATCAGTCAGTCAATGACATTTCGTCAAAAGTGCATCCCTAAATTAATGGGGAGGATTCATAGTATCAGGTAGGGGTGTAAAAAAAAAAAAAAGATTTGAATTTGGAAAAATCATTTTTGATTTAAAAGATGACTTCATAGAGTTGAACTGAATCAAATTTTAAATGCAACGCCCCTCAATCATATACGTATGCACACCCCTTATATATATATATATACACACATACACACATACACACGCACACACACATATATTACCTTATCAAATTGAATCGTAATCCCACTGAATCAAACCAAATGGAATTGTTCCACTCTAGAAGGTACTGTACTTGAATTGTAACACACCTGGTGTATCGAGATATGCACACCTCATAAAGGAGAGATGCACACCACGAAGTGTCTGGTAATTCAAGCTTGGTGTGTTTCCAGAGCTGCACGGAGCTGTGAAGTGGTTATACTCTGCAAACCATCCACACATAAGAGCATGGTAGCACATAGTAGCAATGAGAAGGTGAGCTTTCAGGTATCAAAGAAGGTGCCTAATGAAGAAGCATATTGGCCTCGTGCATACACACACACACACGCATATTTGCACACACGAATGAAATATTCAACAGTTTGAATAAAGTGTGATGAGAATCTGGCGGCGTTCTTAGAGAATTCTATATGATTCCGGCGTCTTCCATTATTGATGAGTCCAATTGAGGCTTGGGCTCAAGGATGCTCTTGTCGCTGCAGGAGAGAGGAAGGATGCGAGGTCGGAGGGGAGATGACAATGAGGAGGGTGGCGAGGCTCTCTGTAGCCTGTTGATCAATTGACATGGCATGAGGAGAAGTTACTGTCGGTCCAGAATTAGAAGCTTAATTAAAACAGTGAGACAAGCAGTTGTTAATGGATTATTCTAATGTGCACGGGCACAAACGGGGGAAAGGAGTAAAACCACAGAGGCTCTCCCAAGGTTTGACGTGTGTTGTAATCAGACTTGCTATGCATGTAGATCAGCAGCACTTATTAAGAATCCTCTTGCGCACATGATTTGCCTAAATCCTTCCATCCAAAAGCTTTGTTTTAATTTTGATGTGCATTTTGTATTTGTTATACTCAGGATGCATATTGGCCTTGATTTTCTGTGTGAAAGATTAAATATCAATTAATTGATGTATTTGGGCTGCGCGATGTGGTTGAAAATTGTTTCGCAATAAAAGTATTTCATAACAGTCTGTATCGATATACAGTCAATATTTTCTTCAAAATAAGGACCGGAGAAGAAGGGCTGAATTTGGGTAATTTTATTTTAAAATATAATACTGTATTTGTAACCTAGCATTGATCTATATTTTATAGATTTTTTTTTTTCCATAATTGGATTTGATAGTACACTATGCTTCCTATAATAACCTTGCGTGTGGGAAAGGAGAGTTGCTGATGCGCTTTTCAACCGTTCATTGAAAGTTAAAAGAACCTTCCTCTCGCAAGCTAACCCTATAAGCCCCGCCTCTTTCAGGCTCATATGAAAACACAGACCCTCTCCGACAAAACTGTACATACTGTCCATTTTCTGCTCGTAATTTGTGCGTGTTTAGTGATGTGTTTATTAAGTACGTTTTATCACGTTTAAATGTGTTTCAAGCACGTGGGAATGGTAAAACTATTACCAAAATAATTTGGTCTCTCTATATCGCATATTTTCATTTATTTCTGGTAAGCCTGGAACGTTTCCGCCCCGAAGAGCGAGCCGGTCACTGCATGCATATTTGCGTTTGCATCCGCTTGCACATGAAAATTAATTCACTGCCATATTGGTGGGGTACATTCTGGCCGTTACCTGGCAGAAATACGGCAAGACATTTTTGCATAGCGTGGGTTTGAGTTAATCAACTATTTGGGGGACTTGGAGATGATATCATCATCCAGGTCTTCTTTTATTAACATTCATTTCCACGAAGAGGCTTGCTAGATCTTTGGCCAAATGGTCAATGCGGGAACAAGAGTTACAGAATCGTAGCCATGTGAATGTTCTATCCCTCGCCTCTCCCTCCATTCCAGTACACGTATGCATGTCACGTGTACTGGAAGAGGTGCAAAGCCTCATTATACACCAAATGACTACGCTGATGATATTAGGCGAGCAGACAGGGCTGACAGTGAGCTAGTAATTAGGTGCAGAGTCTCTTAAACAAGCGCGCACGTACACGACATTTAATTGACTGCCATTTTTTTTTTTTTTTTGAGAGAGAGAGAGAGAGAGAGAGAGAGAGAGAGAGAGAGAGAGAGACTTGTTCCTATATTTAATGGGATTTGTACGGAAAAGTTGTCACTAGTGGAAATATGAAATATGAGATGGTGGTTATTTTGAAAAATGGAAATTATTAATGAAAGCTATGAAATGAATATATCCTTCCATAATGTTTTCGCTAATTTAAAAAAAGCATGCAAACTGTTGAATTTTACTTGTACTAACTAGCAATTCTTTTGTAGGGTAAAAATAATAAATAATAATCCATTTTACTGTATTTGAAAGCGCTTTTTATAGTACTCAATGACTCTTTACAATAAGAATTAAGAGATCCAGGATAAAAACGCACAGTTTAAAGCTAAATATGCACAAGTTTTAAAACTAACAAATGGCAAGAAAAAAAAAATCAAAGCAAGAAATGTGTAGCAAAGACTAAAAGATGTTAAAAACCGTCTTTTACAAGAAAGGCCAGTTGCCATTGTGGGCGACGTCATCTGAACTAAAACTTGTTTCATTGAAGGATTTATGTGTGACTCATGCAGGGAAAATCCCTGCCTGATTAAGCCATGTAGTAGATTTTTATATTCCTGCATGCGTGAGTGACACATAAAGCACATTCTCTTAGTGCTAACCCCTGACTCACACTACGATATTTGTGTCAACAGAAGCTTTTGCTCGCCGGATCATCACTGGGGGCAACTATTCCTTCTCTAAAGATGCCTCAGTGCTTTATGAGGTCCTGTATATTTCACAGATGGCGAGCGGGGCAGAGGGGCATGAGGTATAAAAGGAAATGCAGACAAGCCTTCAAAGTGTGTTTTTAGAGTTGAAACTGCAGAAGAAAAACGAGTTGATATCACGAGAGAGTGAAAGAGATGAATAAAGAGATACATGTTGAAGAGGGGGTGATAAAAAAGAGGTTAAGCCAGAGGAAATGGTTAAAAATGTGTCCATGCGTGACCTTACATGCTAATTGGCACCTTTGCAGACTTGCTCAGTGACAAGCCCGCATTACAATGACAACAGTTGGCAGGAGGTGACGCCCAACGCCTGCTTTAAGTCACCCCGATGCTCAAAACGGAGTAAACACTGTAAGATATCTGGAAAGATTTGCTTCATATTATTTCCAGGGACTGTAAAGGTTTTTAGCGGTTTTTGAAAAGTGTCGATCATTTTTACATCGGAAAAGGAATACACAGTATGACTCTTAAAAATACAATGTGTGTGCCAAATGGAGCACTACTAGCAATGTCAGCAACGCCTTCTGTCGGCTTGGCAGTCGTACACCTGGAACACAGAGTAAAACACACACACACACACACACACACACACACACACACACACACACACACACACACACACACACACAGAAAAGAGGAAGGGACAAGAGAATGGGAGAGTTGTCTCCACCAATCGTATTCCAACTCTGTCATCAGATCAATTGATGACATGGGCGGGATGCAGCAGGGATGCATATGGCCCATGACAGCCGTTGCCGTGGTGACAGAGGACCCCGCCCCAGGTCAGGCTGTCACTGGCTTCCCTACTCACCATGCGCAGTCAGTGCACGTTTGTCTTGCCTTGCCATCACGACTGCGTTCAACTGCATTTGTCACGGGAATGCGGGATCGTGAGTGAAAAACAATAGTGTGTGTGTTTGTGTCTGGTGAGTGACGTCGTTCTTTAAGCTTCGATCCAGACTCAAGTCAGGTGGTGGTGTTGAGAAAATTGATCATCTAACAAGCTCGCTGTCCCGGTTTGCCCCCCCTCCTCTTCATGCCACCATAAAGAGGCTGAGTGGGCCATGAGACAAAGCCCATCGAGGGCATTCTTGTCTCATCAGTCTCAGTCTGGTTGTGATCAGAGAGGATGAAGTGCTGCAGTGAGATGAAAGTGGCCATCATGCACGCAAGGATCAAGATGAATTTGCATTTGTTTTTGCTACACTGAAACCGCAATATGTAATTGTTGGCATTTATAATAACCATGTGACAGTCCACGAAGGACAAGTGTATCTCTGTCATTGCATGGTGACCTAGGATTATAATGGTGCCTTGAAATATGAGTTTATTTTCATGGCCATGCTTGGAACTCAAAACATTCATATCTCAAATCATCTTTTTCCATTGAAATGACTGGACATGCCATCAATCTGTTCTAACCTCCGAACATAATTTAACAGAATTTTAAGAATGAAACAGTGTGTGTGTATGTGAGCATGTGTGTGTGCGTGCATGTGTGTGCGCGCTCACTGATTCAGCTCCCAGATAGAAGCTGACATAAGTGCACTGCACACGGTGAGATATGCCTCATATCTCATGATGAATGACAAAGATGTGCCATGTTTGATGAAATACTAACCTGTGAAGAAAACCTGGAGCTCCATCAATGAATTGCAACAAAAGCCAAAGCGTCCCTTCAGTTTGGGTTGTTATGAATCCCAGTAATTACACTACAGTGTTACATCCTAATAAATTACAAGCAAATAGACATATAAATTGCAATATGCCTCTTTTTTTGCTGAAGGCTTTCTGAACAAAAAGCCAGGGTTGTTTTTTTTTTTTTTCTTCAAATAGTAACAGTCACAGAGCTGTCAAACACAGTATTTCCTTTTAATTCAGCAGTATTGTTTCCTGCCAACACATGGACTGATTTGTTTCGCATAACATCTTTAAAAATGATATAACTTGTGAAGATGGGTTCAGTTTATTTGAGGGTGAGCTCAAGCGCTGCAAGTGTAGGACTTCACGAAGAGTTTCTTATTCCGTCAAGACACACACCACCCCCGTCCTTGTGCCGCGGGCCAATAGTGTCACAGCGGCTATAATTGAACATTTCGGAGGATTCACAAAGCTGGTTTATCCTATGCCAAAACTCCGTATCTTATCTCACAACCACAGTATTTTCTGTCATTTTAGAGGAGTTAATATACGCTCACCAGCCACTACAGTAGCTGTACTTTTAGATATTATTCACCCAATAAACACTCAGCCCAAATATAAACACAATGTAACTCTTTTTGTTTTTCCTTCCATTCTATTCATGAGTTCAAAATCAGCAACTTTTCCGAGATGCAAAAAGCAAATTTTTGTCTCATATAAATTGGTATATTGTTTAAATCTGTCTTTGATGTTATTGTGACTTTGGGCTTGTCCTTCAACAGTCACGACGGGGAGTCACTCTCATGGCAGTTTTCATGCCTTGCACTTCCTGATGCAATCCGACCCTTTTTTTCCTCCTATCTGACCTTGACAGTATTAGCTGACGAGCTGGGATATCAAACCCACACAGTTTTCACGAACGTAACTTCACATAACTTGTGGTCTGTAATCATCTTCTCTTTTGACATTCGTCTTAACAGCCCTAACAGCTTTGTCTGAAAGTCAAAGAAAAAGTGAGACACAGGCTCTATATTCATAGACAACGGATCTACGAACAGGCATAAAAACTGGAGCATCTTGTTTTCCATGCTGGTTCAAGCCTCGTTTAGTAAGACTGCACTACGCCATGCTGTGTGTGCCATTGGACTGAAGGCGTTTTCTTTTACATGCCCCCAGCATGGCTGAACTTACTAACTGACTTACCAAATACACCTGCTGGAAGCAGGTCTAAGTTGTGGTGCAGGTGATGCAACACGATTTAGTTGAATTTGATTGGAGTACAGGCAGATAGATTCTGAGCTCCGCAAATGTGTGTGGTGGATTGTATAATGAACCCAATCACTCTTTGTAGAAATCGATATATTGAACGCAATATTGTCATCTTTATTATATTTTTAAAATCACCCCCGGGCTGGACTCTAGCGTGATCTCCGTTGAGTCAGACTGGGCGCCTCTCCTGCTTTAAAAGTAATGAGAAAAAAACGCTTCCATTGTTCCTGTAGCTAGCTAGCTGTGTTCACGCCCACAACGGCAGAGCCATCCGTTCCTAACTGTAGGCTTGAACTGGGCACAAATAAAGAGCCCACAGTGTTAATATTCTGATGCTTGCAGGTCTGAGGTCTCATGGGATTTTGTGCAAAATGGCACTGTAAAGTTTTTTGTGACTTTAGAAATGAATTTACAGCAGAACCATCTCAGGATTGCTTAACGAATCAGAGTTATAAGTGCTCACATTAATTGTCCACAACAAAGGGTTTTATGACACACCAAAGTCATGCTTTACAGTGGATATTTAAATTTTGCAGAGAAGTTGTTATGAGCACCATGTGCCACATAAAAGGGGAATGCATTTCATTCATATTGAGTTTTATTGAGTTACTCAGTGGTGGTCTGTGTATTTGGCCTTCAGTAGGGACGTATCTAACCCAATCCACCTCTTAGTACTGCCAACTATCACGTCGCAATTATAGAAACCATCAATATTATACAGAAGTGCAGGGCGTGCTGAGCTCTGACCGCCCTGATTTTAATGCAATTTAGGGAAAAGGCTACTTCCATCCCACAACTGCACAAACAAATGCCTCGGTACGTCCAATTCTACCTGTCCAAAGTGTTGGAAAACACCAAAAGAAAGAAAAGTCCACCCAATGATTGTTTGTCTACTTTTATATGTACCCTGCAATTAACTGGTGACCACTCTGAGATAGAGGCATGGAATGTCTATAGTATGGATGTAATTATAACAATAGTAATGCATCCATTATGCTTTGACTAAATGCATTTTGTTACTACTCCAGCACTGCTCATGTGACTCATACATTTGTAGCATTTTATTCAATCATTACCAATGGAAAAAAAAATAGCTGCCTGAATTTATTCGATCTTAACAAGTACAATATAGTACATAATAAACCTGTACCATTAGCAAAGGTTTATGATGGCGATAGTTTGACCTGGAACAAATTAATCAACTACATTACATTATTTTATTTTTTTTAAGTGCTTTGTAAACGGAATAGGCTGAGAGGAAATTAATTTGGGTTTGACCCACAAATCCACTTACACCCCAGGATGAACTGATTAGTGGACAGCCTCGTGGACCTCACGAAGACCCCCGCTTGATGACCGTAACTTTTCACACAAATGTCTGCGAGAGACCGCTAATAAAGGGATGACATTAAAAATCTAAAGGTCATGAAAATACAGTGAGCGTTTTTTTGTTTTTGTTTTTGTTTTGTCTCCGCTTAATTGCTTTCGTGTTCATTAAACTCAACACATAAAATTTGGCACGACAACATGAAATAATGAGCTAACCGAAAAGCTGCCAGGGTGGCTGCTTGCAAAATGGCCGACTTCCTGTTCAATTTCAGTTGTTAGTTTTTGAGACTTTTTTGCGCATCCTGTCATGATATGTCTGTCCCCCAAATTTCGTATGGATCAGTGAACCTGGTAGTCATGAATGATCTGGTTTTTGGAGGAGGAGGAGGAAGAGCGAGGCTGGGGAAAAGTTCGATGTGACAGCCAGCATGTGTGCAGGGGCTTCAAGCTGACACTAAAAGTGCCTCGTTGTCATAGCATGGAAAAGTCTCTTGGATAGATATTATTTATACTACCTTGTGGTTTCTTTCTGACTTCCGGGTTGAGTGAATGCTGACGCGTTTGGCTGCCGCTGCTCAACCCGTATTTTGTGTTTTTTGTTTTTGTAAAGTGTCCTTGGGTGTCTTGAAAGGCGCTTATAAATAAAATGTATTATTATTATTACTTGAACTCGAATGACTCGTAAGTGAGGACCCCCTACGTGAGCCTAAAATATATACATTTTCATCAAAATATATTCCAGTTTGCAATAAGTGGTACCATATTTTCCACACTAAAAGGCGCACAGGATTATGAGGCGCACCTTCAATGAATGGCCTATTTTGTGATTTTTTTCATATATTGGACGCACCGCATTATAACACGCAATCTACAATGCATCCACTAGATGGAGGAGATACGCTCAAGGAAATGCCAACAGAACACTACACTACACCCTGATTTATATAGCGACGATCAGATGTCAGTAAAACTTATTTAATAAAGCAGCGACACAGTTCACTTAACCAACAGCAAGTTATAACATTGACTCATTAACGTTGAACTCTCTTGCCTCTGCTCTATTTCCGTGTTCAACTGCGAAACCGATCGCCTTAAATTCGAACTCTGCGTCGTAAGCATGTCTGTAGCAAGGAGCTATTTTGGGGTTGACAAATTACCGTAATGACCATACACAAGGCGCATCGGATTTTAAGGCATGCTGTGAGCTTTTAAGAAAATGGAAGGCTTTTAGGTGCGCCTTCTAGTGTGGAAAATATGGTAAGTTTCCGGGCATGTCGTCTCCCAGAAACGCCATCCAAATGACAGAAGAAAATTATTCAACAACTGTTCAAAAATAATAAACATACTGTTTGTTTTTCAATACTGTACAGACACTGTACATCTATGCAATGTAAAATGGTTCCAAGTTAACAATTGTGTTTCTGATCACGCGGCTGAGGTGTTTGTCATCAGACCTCGTACGTGGCAATGCGTGTGAAATCATTCTTCTTTTCTGTAAGAGCGAAACTAGACCGACAACTTTGCACATCTGAGCCTTAATGTCGTTGAAAAAGCAAATTTTCAGTTACAGATGTTGTTTTGGCTCTCAGATGTGTGTGTACGAGTTTAATGAGGTGGCTTGTAAGGGAAAATACAGACTGATAGCTGGTTGGTGAGAAGGGACCACCACAAGGCAGCAATTTAATTTTATTGTAATCATCTCATTGTGGATAAAACAGTGTTGGATCTTACTTGCTATTTTGCCACACACACACACACACACACACACACACACACACACACACACACACACACACACACACACACACACACACACACACACACACCCCCCCAACAAACAAACGAACAGCCTGTGAGTGAGGAAAGGAGGGAGGACACAAAATGTGAGCCAAATTGCTTTGTGCCAGTTCAAGCGTGTGTTTTTACTCCCTTGGCTTATTTACATGTCGCACTGTCTGCTGCCAGACTTCCAGCTCCAGACGGCGAAGCTGTCATACTTAATGATCGCGCACAAGCGACGGCGAGGCTTCTCATATTTTTTGTTTTATTTTGTTTTAATTGCCGCTGAATATCCAACAGTCCGACATGAACAAACAAGTCATACACAAAAACATTTGCTTAGTAAAGGACATCAAAGATAACATATTTTATTAGTTGGTGGATGCTGGGAGTGAGATTCACCCGTCCACTGGCTGACTGAACCAAACGAGGGTGACATTTTTTTAGAACTTCTCTCCTTTTGTCGCCTTAACAACTAAAAAGCAGCCACGACACACTAATGATGTGAAGAAAGACGCGAGCGAAGAGAGATGTGCAGGAAGTGCCGGATGACCTGACAACAAACCAGAGTTGTGGAACGCGAGACCAAGTAGAAGATGAAGATGAAGAAGAAGAGGAGGACGAGAGGGAGATAAAGAGCTTGGGAACAAATGAGGCTGAGAGGGAAACTCCACAGGGGGGAGGATAGTTGGAGGTGTGAAGCTCATGAGGATAATTCCCTTTCTATATTTGTGGCGATGATGATAATGATGATGATGGTGAGGAGCTATTTCAGTCCTTCCCACCCCGTCTGACTTATTTCAGGCCGACGTGTTCTACCTCCTGTCTTGTCTTCTTTTAATTACTGTAAACCAAACCTGAATAAAAGGGTTAGGTTTAAAAAAAAAAAAAAAAAATCTGAATTCAAATTCTTTTGATTCCAAATGACTCCGTAATGCATTTATATTGTTGACTGTCATTAGGCAAATCTTTTTAGAAGTAAATTTTTTAATTGGCTATACTGGAAAAAAAATGTGATGAATTTAGCCACGTTTTATTTCATCAAGTGGTTGCACACAATAAAATCATCTGGATCCAGCTACATTTTTAAGATGATGTATAGTCTACTTCATCAGTGCCTGGCCTCAAAGATCTCCAGTGACTGCGCGTGCACTGGTGGCCCGCTGGAACCAAGAGCTGTTGCGTCACTCTGGCCTATCGTTTATTTATTTTTTGTACACATTTCCCCACAATAATCACATCACTACGATCACACTTGATCTCTGCTTAGTGATGTGTTGATGACAGATGTGGCTGTGTGTTCGCAGGCATCAAGCTAAATCCAGTTTTCTTGCCTATGAACACAAATTAATTTCCATTCCCGACATTCCACATCTTAACTTAATATCAAGTCTGCAACCAGTTTAGAGTGTCACTTCAATTATTGATGGTAGATTATAAACTATGATATGTTACTTTGTGGCTGAGCGACTCAATTGCTGTTTGTTAAACGTAAGAAATCCCACAATGCTAAAATTATTATATTATGCCATTAACTTGACCACTTGGCTGTCATGGCTGCCAACTGTCTACGTTTTTCGGAATGCAATCGACACAGGAATTGGGTTACCATATCAGCCATGTAAACCAACAAATGGTTACATAATTTGACCTAACAGTTTGTTTTTTTAAAATTCTCAGCAAAATAACCCAGAAATTTGACCCAACGCAAAACAACCCATCATTTGGGTTGATGAAATAACCCAAATGCTGTTAGAATGTGCATGGGACTCCCGTTGTGAGGTGTTAAAAGTCAGAGTTTGGCGTTATTGTGTAAGTTTAAAAAAAGTCTACTTTGTGCAGCCGTAAAAGACTCATTGTCTATGTGTGTGTACGTGTGACTTTGTGTCCATGAGGTTCATGTGGTTTCACGCTGCGGAGACGCTTTCATTGTTCTGCCCTAAACTAGCACTTGCCACAGCGTATCCTCCCACACGCAGAGAAACAGCCAAAAACAACCCCAAATAACCCCCCAGTTGTTTATGGCTGCAGAACCTCACATCCTCGTGGTCCATATCAGAGCACTGCAGCCCTCCTCCGACACACTGTGTGTGCTTTTGAGGCTATCCTCTTCCTGCATTCAATCCCAACAATCATGCCTTTTGTTCTTCTTTCCACATTTCTCTCTTTGTTGATCAGGATTCTGGCTGCAGCAGGTGCTCATATGAACATCTCTGTGGATCTGAGGACTCTGAGGGCGGTGCGAGTGCTGCGTCCACTCAAACTGGTTTCGGGCATCCCTAGTGAGTATTAAGGGGGGGGGGGGGGAGAAGCCAGCCTTTCCATCCCGCCAATATTTTTTTTAATTCATGATACTGAGTAGATTCACTCATAGCTACTTTACCCTGGTATGCTCTTTGCAAAAAGAAAAACTTTGCATGCATGGTTTTTTTTTCATATTTTTGTAACATTATCAGGTACATTCACCTGCATTAGCAAATAGCCCACAATTTGGGCAACTAGCTCACATTTCTAAAATAATCTTTAAAATTTCTTGAAATTGCTTTGCCGTTATGCCAGACAAAGCTAGATTCCTCCCGTCCAAAAATAAGACAGCCCATCCATTTATAAAATACTCACGTTCTTTCTGTGGTTAAATGATTAGCTCTCTGACTGTGCCAATCAAAACAGAGCGTTATCATGTTTGTAAAGCACAAAGAATAGAATAGGATCAAATTGAAATGTGTGCGCGTTGTGAATGATTTATGCTCTCGTCTCAGGTCTGCAGATAGTCCTGAAGTCCATAATGAAGGCCATGGTTCCCCTGCTCCAGATCGGCCTGCTTCTCTTTTTTGCGATCCTCATGTTCGCCATCATCGGCTTGGAGTTTTACAGCGGCAAACTGCACCACACCTGCACGCCGCAGCCTGGAATACTCGGTTAGGCTTTAGAACACAACCAATGATTTCTCTTGACCTTAGGTATGGGCCAATTAAAAGCGCAAATATGACTGCGATGTATCCGATAATTCCCAGGATTAATAAAGTTGGACAAAAGGTATGTTATTACCAGCTTTTTTTTCTTCCCGGAGCCAAATATAAGGCATCTGGGGGGTTTTCAGTAAAATTAGGCAATTTTTTAAATTCTTATGTGTACATATGCATATCCATCCATCCAATTGACGTACAGTACTCGGAAAAATGTGCCTCCCTAGATATCAAAAGTTTGAGAACCTCTGGACTATACAATGTAGGCACCGACCACTAGAAACCAAAGTTATAAATATTTACCGGTAGTTTGTTTGTAAACTGACAAAGTTGTTCTTTTCAAGGGCTGCTTCGATAGACTTGTCGAACATTTAGCAGATCTGCTTCACAGTTCGTTTCGGGGCTTGAATCTGGCCATCCAATGCTTGTTGAAGTGTGCCTTATGAACTGATGAGGGGGTCTATAATCAGATAGACATGTTAGCTGCATCGTCACAGATAATTCCAAGAGTCATTTCCCACAGAGAGGTAACGATGTGTACTCGAGTTGTAATGTCCCATTTTTAGATGCGAACAATGATGCTACAAATCACGCTGTGCAAATGTGTGAGGGAACAGAGCAGTGGCATCCGGATATTACTGTTATTTAAGATGCTTCTTCTTCCAAGCACTAATTTCAGCTGTCCTGAAAAAAGAAAAAAAAGAAAAGAAAAGAAATCATCCTCTGCCTTTCCCTCCCCAATGGAATGAATGAAACAAAAGGGAGCAATTTGTGGCTGGAAAAGCCATGAATAATGCATCAACGTGAACAGACGAAAAAGTCGTTTTCAAATTTTGAGCTGAAAACAGCATTGCGCAACCTAAATCCAAAGAGGTACGACGGAGCTCTATTTGGCTGCCTTAATGCTGAGTGACCTTCAGCTACCGATATTTACATAACCCTTTAGGTTGTATCACCGTTGTGCACACATAGCATCACAATCCACCAAGTGATTGGATCAAACCAGACCGGCAGAGATGTCCTGTGCATTCAAACCTGCTTCTTATTTTTGCCATATTTGAACTATTGTGCATTCAGCATTGCCTTTAAACCTACCTGTGGAGGGAATTGTGAACAGAGCAGTCAGTGTTAGCCCAAAACAGGCTTCTGCTCAAAACAAAAAAATGTCAGGAAAAGCCCACTAGAACATCTGAGCTTCATATGGGTAAGCACAGGCACTTTAAATGGTGGCACTTGTGTTTTTGTTTCATTGTGTTATCTCACCAAAACCTGGCTTTTGAACGCGGGTGTGCAGACTTCTCAAAACCAAGTCACATGCAGAAATTGAGTTTGTTTTTTGTTTGTTTTTTTGTCTCTTCACCTTGCACCCGTGCAGAAAACGAGACAGTGGATTCTTCTGAATATGAGTTCCCATGTGGTGTGCGCCAGTGTCCGGCCAAATACACCTGCAGCGATATGTGGATAGGCCCCAATGATGGCATCACGCAATTTGACAACATCCTGTTTGCTGTTCTCACTGTCTTCCAGTGCATCACCATGGAGGGATGGACCACTGTGCTCTACAATGTAAGGCTGGGACGCTCTTCCAGTGTTGTTATTTCCGTCTTTGGCTCCACGGGATTGAGGAAGAAAGTTTGACTGGAAGTGATGTTGTGTTAATGGGTGTGTGCAAGTACTCCATCCTCTATCCATTTAATCGGCTGATATTATCTCTTGTAAAAATCAAAAAGATGATTTTTTTTAAACACAATAATACATGACAATATAGGACAAACATAATGACTCAGCACAAAATGTGTATATATATATATAT
>NW_017806175.1:193609-222189 GCF_001891065.2 Hippocampus comes
TGTGTGTGTGTGTGTGTGTGTGTGTGTGTGTGTGTGTGTGTGTGTGTGTGTGAGGACAAGGCGGATTGGAAAATGGATAGATGGATATAAAAATAAGCAAAAATAAATAAATAAAGCATACGATTTTTTTCCGAGTATTCTCGGTGTTGTAACTTCAACAAATACTGAAGGACAAAGAAGAGTACTTTGTAAAACAGTCAAATGTTCTGCCTGTAAATCATCGGCCAAAAATAAGTTATTTGATTCATTTATGTAACTTAAAATAATCTTCCGATTAATCGTTGATCAGAATTTAATTCTTCCTCGAATTAGGGTCAGTCTAAAAATCCAAATCAGTCAGGCCCTAGTTGTAATCATAAATTTGATTAATCTGGCGAAACACATTCACTGTTTAGTTAGATTTCAATTAAACTTCAAGGCATTTCAGAATAGCGCAGTCATAATGCAAAATAGCAATACAGAAAGGAATGATCTGTTTGCCATTGCATCAGCCGACATATTTTCCCCCAAATGACCAATATTTCACAAATTTCACCACGGTTTGAAATATCAGCACAACTCTATATTCAAATTTAGTACATTTACGGGAGGGGTGCAGTTTGAATAAGAAAAATTGTTTCATACTTTTTAACAGAACATTAACAACAAAAAAAGTTGTTAAAAAAAGTAGAAGTGGTAATAAAGACAGTTTCTTCAGCAATAAAAACCTTTGCATTATTGTCTTCGTTGTGTGATGTCTTGAAAATGTAGTAGACCTGCTTAAAACGAGCAACATCAAAAATACACAAATAAAAGACAAAATCTCGAAGCGTCAGCACCCGTCTGAACCTAAACCCTATTTTGTGCTCTGATTTGTTCTCCCGTCTTAGGCCGACGATGCCTTGGGTCCCAGTTGGAACTCATTTTTTTGCTCTGATTTGTTCTCCCGCCTTAGGCCGACGATGCCTTGGGTCCCAGTTGGAACTGGCTCTACTTCATCCCTCTCATCATCATCGGTTCCTTCTTTGTCTTGAACTTGGTGCTGGGAGTCCTCTCTGGGTACGCACACTTCTTGCTTTAATTTGTCCTGGTACATATTTATATACAAATATCAAGTGGTATGTAATATAATAACATCATGTGCATATTTACACCCCCAGGCAATGGGACTGAGCAGAATGAGCAGCACTAATGTATATGCCAACTGTACATGAATAATAAAAACTATACATGTGGATGTGAACGGTGCATGAATCGATGCTACACCCCACATACAGAAGTAAACGTGAAAAACCGCAAGAATAGTTAGCGGCATTGTCGGTTGTGAAAAGTATCTTCTCCTTGAACAAAAGTAACAATTCAGTTTCGGCTTTGATCTTGCAGTGAGTTTGCTAAAGAGAGGGAGAGGGTGGAGAACCGCAGGGCCTTCATGAAATTGAGACGTCAGCAGCAGATTGAGCGAGAGCTCAATGGTTACCGGGCCTGGATCGACAGAGCAGGTGGCGTTGCTTTCACTTCCACATCACAATAATAAAAAAGTTGAACGGGGTTGATGACCGCAGCCGAGACAAACCAACACATTCCAAATTCAAGATTCAAAATGAGCATATAAGATTTTATCTGCTGTTTATTTGTGGTTCTTCTTTTCTAGAGGAGGTAATGCTTGCAGAGGAAAATAAAAATCCTGGACCCTCTGCCCTTGATGGTAAGTCAGCATTTTTGCGCTTTTTTTTCTTTCAGTCTTTCTGATCTCACATAGATTTGCACCACTTATGACTCAAACATATTTATTGGTCTCAATTAGAACAGCCTTTTCGGCAAATGAAAAATGACCATCCATCAGCCACTCCTACTTGGCCATTCCGCTCTGTATTACATGTAGAATCCATGTTGCATTGGAAAATGAAGAGTGTAATTTTCCAATAATGCTGAGTGGCCGTTGTTTAAGGCAGTCACGTGTCATGAGGAGTCCACCAACGGCACAATGTTTGCGCTCATCGTGGCACGCTAGCCAGTGGGAAGCCGGGTGCCTATACTCTCATGACTGTGACCTTTCCCCCTGATTGAAGCAGCAAGACTTTTTATGAAATGTTGATTGATTGGCAGCTCTCAGGAGGCTCCCTGAGTGGAGCGCAGGCGGCGCTTATGGTGAGCAACCCTCCTCTCATCTGCTTGCTGCCTCTTCAACTACACCACGCCATTTGACACATGCGCACGCACTCGTGGGATGAACTTTTGGAGCGTCGTTAGACCGCGGGACCAGCTGTTATGATGAGAACGAATGCAATTGCTCTCGTAGCTCTGATTGAAAAGATAGGTGGTGCTCTGCTGTTGCCTTGACGACCACCAGTCTGGAAAAAATAAGCGAAATGCAAGTGCTTTTGCATGGCGAGTGTGTTTCACACCTTTAGCAAACAGTGTGTGTGTGTGTGTGTGTGTGTGTGTGTGTGTGTTTGATTAGAGACCTATGAAAAAGCCCCTAAGCTAATATTGAGCAGTATATTCAGCAATAGAGGGAGGAGGATAGGTAAGAAAGGATGAAATCTAATGATAAACACATCCAACTTCGAAAAGGTCAAACCACTCATCTCTCGCACTCGGGCATGCACGTCGACGCTCCCTGAAACTGAATGAGAATGCATCTTCAAACAAGTGCACGGATTTGTGTATCACTCGTTCTTTCCATTTTTCAATCAAAAAAATGACAATCGAAAAATGAAAAAGACTGACTCATTATTTTGTTGAATTATTTGAGTTGAAAAACAGCTCCCAAGACGAAGTTCCGTTTCAAAATGTAATTGGTTGGGTTTATGTGACCCGGAAATTTGGTCACCGAGTATCAATCAAGATAAGATCTTGCACAATTAAGGATTTTTTTTCCTTCTTTTACTCAACCCAAATTTGAAAAAAGTAAAGGTAAAGTCAGTTCGTCAATGTCGTCAAATGCATTCATTTTTTTCAGTACCATACGGTGTTCTCCAATGGTCCTGTGCTCCCATTGGTTGGAAGACGAGCCCTAAACGGATGAGTTGAAGTTTGTGACGCGAGGCTAACCGCCTCGCTCATCCACAAGCAGCGCGTTTTTCAGACTCTCAGACCTGCGCGTACTTATGACGACTGTGCCATCCTGTTGGCCAAACATTTCCCTTCTCCTCTGAGTGCTAAAGTCTGGCAGGTCAAAAGACAAGAACATCTGGTTGGTGATTAGTCGATTCCTTGCCCTTAATGTTGATGCAAAGTAGTTAAGTGAACTCGTGGATTACTTTGTCCAACCCTTAGTAAAGATACTTGTACAGTCGAACCTCGTGACAACGTACCTCGAGGGACAAAAAGAATCTGTACGTTATCGCGGTAGTTTGTTGTCACCGTTTTCAATAAAATGGCCGCCAACTATGCTGTATAATACAATATGAACATTTATAGATGTAAAAACACGAACATGTAATCCAGGATAAACATGTCAATTACAAATATGTGTATACAGTATAAAGAAGACATTCAGTTAGCAAATGAAAAGCGCCTTCTGCAGTTCAGGATGTGCAGCGCCCCAAAGCCGTTCACGATCATCTTTCATCTTTCTGTCACATTTTCGATCTGACGTTAAATGTGAAAAATCAAGCTTTTTTTTGATGCATTTTTGTGTTCGTTTTAAAAACAACTAAAATAATGAGTCGCATTTTCATTTTTCATTTCCCAATGGCCAATCATCAATGGAAAGAATGAGTCATACATGGATTTGCATGGCCTGCCAAGCTGCCTCGGCGCATGGTTTGCGATGAGAGAGATCAGCAAATGGCATTCAGCTGTTTGGATCATTAAGTGACCATCAGAGGATTGTTGTTTTGGTCTCCTTCAACTGTCATGTAAATGAGCTTCAATGAACTTTTCCCCTTCAGCCAAAACGATACTGGCATTAGCGTGTCACGCGTAAAAGCGTTCCTTAATGTCAGTTGTCTTATTTTGTTTGGAGTTGGGTTGCATCCTCTGATAACGCGTTTACGTGCCTTGTTTTGCATGAAGGTTTTTACCGAGGGTTTTTTTCTGTACGAGTGATGATGTCATTGAACTATACGAAAAGAGATCTCGGAATTTGTTCTCATCAATTTCAACTTGAGTTTTATTGTCCTAAAAGTTCTGGTCCGTAGTGTGATTTTTCATTAGTTAATTCATTGAAATTGAATTTTATTGCCATTGCTCTCATTAATCGCTTTAACTAATGACATGACCATAAAGTAACTTTATGGATTTTCTTCCTTTATTTTTACATAAATAGAAATGCCAAATCCTACAAAATGTTGGTCATGCTAACCTTTTGAACACTCATGGAGAGGAAGATATTACATGCAAAAAAAAAAAAAAAGTATCAGGAAATAGACCACTAAGAGGAGGTGGAGTCCTGGTCACATTCTTCTTTTGTGCACCCGCTTGTTACTGGTTAATAGGAGTTCAATCAGAACCGACTTATCTGGATATTAGATAGTGTCGTAGTTGTTAATGCTTACGAGGCTGTTTAATAGCAAACTACATAGAAAGGCGCCAAGTCAGAAATACTAAAGCACTCAATGCACTTTTATGATTATGTGACAAGTATATCTCTTGGCGTTAACAATTGAACAGAACAGAATTATACAGCTGCATCACTCGTCTGTATTAAATGTTAATTAAAATGCCGGGGCAATGGCGCCATCTGCTGCCTCTTGTGGGGCAGTGCCCCAATTGCGGAGCCACAACTGGTTGTTTCTTGTTAGCCAGGCTTGAGGACAATGGCGCGTTGCTGTTGACACACTAATCGACATGCACAATTACAATGAAGGTTTGCTGTTAACGTACATCAACGCACATTTTCCAAATGAAGACAATATTCGCTTGAAGACTGTTCATACATTCCCAGGTGATATGGATATGTGAAATTAGGAGCGGTGTTGCCTAGCGGTGTGCATCTCGCTACAGAAGACGATTCAATACGTTTGGCCGTATACGGCGTCCGATACGGTTCAAGGATGTGACGATTTTAAAACGTAACGATTCGACTCAGTTCTTATAAGTGGAGTTACGATTTGATTTAGCATGGTCGGGCTGTAGATTCTGTCATGTTTGTTGATTTGCAACAACATGAAAAGGCTAAACATGAAAATTCTGATTCGTGATGAAAGTGTTTTACTGATCTGTTGGTTATGTTGATGCTGCTCCATGTGAAGTGCTGAAGAGAGCCACCACTATAAAAAAGAGAGGCATGGAGTCGCCCCATCGGGGTCCAGCGGAGGAGCAATACGGGGATATTTCCTCTGTGGGTGAGTAGAAGTCTTGCCAATTTTGTCAGGTGAGCATCCTCATCTCAAACTGGGCAGCAGGACATCGCCACTCTTTTCTGCCTCCCCTCAAGGCATCCCCATGTCCAGAGAAAGCTTCAGGAGCGGCAGGCGAGGACCAGCGGTGTATTTCCGCCGCAAGGAACGCCTCCTGCGCATCTCCATCCGCCGCGTGGTGAAGACGCACACCTTCTACTGGACGGTGCTGAGCCTGGTGGCTCTCAACACGCTATGTGTGGCTATCGTTCACCACAACCAGCCGCTCTGGCTGTCCAATTTTCTGTGTGAGTCACACTTTCTGATTGTGTTGAAGCAGGGGCTACCTGACTTTCTCAGAATCTGAATCTTCTTTCGTGGCCATCGTCAAGCTATTTTTTAATACCGCCACTATCACGTTCCAGTCATTAAGAATATCAATACGATACAAAAATGCAGTATAACAGCATACAACAGTGCCAACTACATCTGGAATAGTTCATATTCAATATTCATGTAATAACATTATACTTTTTAAAATATATATCTAAAATGCGTCATACAGTTTTTCCGCACATTTCCGCTCACAAAGGAACCTATCCTCCATCGTTTGATTAAAAATTCACTTTTTCGCTTTCATGTGTCAAAGTCAAAGCCGTGTCTAATCTAAAAGTATTGCTTTGGTGCCAAGGAACTATGATGAAGTGCATTGAGTAGCTTCATATAGTGCTTTGCTGCCATCTTGTGGCACCTTTAGGCACCTTGACAGAGGTGCTCACAGTTGGTCACAAATTTGTGGCGCTTTTCATGGCAGGCTTCGGTCTGTACTCACTAGACAAGCTGAGTGTTAAAAGTGTGTTAATGTTCATAGATGCAATACAATACAATACAATACATCCTGATTTATATTGCGCTTTCACAACAGCTGCAGCTGTAACAAAGTAAAAAGACAGATCACTACAGGTGTGTTTTAAGAGTTGAACTAGGCCCTGACAGGTTTTGCTCTGACCAACCGATCAGCGGATGGAACTATGTTGACGTTAATGTGGGCCAGCTCGCTGGCTCTGTGAGCATCAATTTTAAATGGAGTTGGATCAAGAAACAGTCCCTTTGCTAACATAGTTTCAGTCGCATCAGCCAGCACGACTGATTCTGGAGACCCAAACCAGATTAGATTTGCAAGCACAAAGATACTGCAATCTGATACAACAACAACAAAATGAACTTCCACATATACAGTTGAAAGCAGTGCAGCCAAAAGAAATGCTAGAAGGAGATATAACGACATAAATCTGCTTCAAAGTCACTGCACAATTTAGTTCTGCTAATATGAGAGTGTCTGTTGCTATTCCAGACTATGCAGAGTTCTTGTTCCTTGCTCTGTTCCTGACTGAGATGTTCCTGAAGATGTACAGCTTGGGCCCCCGCCTGTACTTCCACTCCTCATTTAACTGCTTCGACTGCAGCGTCAGTGTTGCATCTCCTTTCCTCAATCCCTATTCTTCTTGTACAAAATCTTAATTTCCCGTCTTTGGACGTCCACAGGTGATTGTTGGCAGCATCTTTGAAGTGCTTTGGGGTGTGTTCAGGCCGGGCACTTCCTTTGGCATCAGCGTACTGCGTGCTCTTCGTCTGCTAAGGATCTTCAAAATCACCAAGTCAGTACATCTTTACTTGCCTATTGACAGAAGAACCCAATCGGTTCCTATTTGACGTAAATGTTTGATTTCCTGTGAAGGTACTGGGCGTCTCTGAGGAACCTGGTAGTGTCGCTGATGAATTCCATGAAGTCCATCATCTCCCTCATCTTCCTCCTTTTCCTCTTCATTGTCGTCTTTGCTCTCCTGGGCATGCAACTCTTCGGTGGCAGGTAACACCGAGGAGTCCGTCTTTACATCCAAGAAAATGTGCTTGGGTAAAGATTTACTTCTGCAGGGGGTAATTCATCTTCAGTTTTACAGCCTCCACAGTTATTCTCAAGCTGTCAATAAAGTCTCCAATCTATTCTTTAAATTCTCTAAATTTTCTGGGCCCCCAAAGGTTCATCTTTGAGGACTACACTCCCACCAACTTTGATACTTTCCCGGCAGCCATCATGACAGTCTTCCAGGTCTGCTCGTCAATGTCACGCTAATGTTATTAAGACCCATAAATGGGGGAAAACCACGTCAATAAACTCTACTCTTTTGTGCGTTTGTTCTTGTTTGTCAGATCCTGACTGGCGAGGACTGGAATGAGGTGATGTACAACGGTATTCGCTCTCAAGGGGGAGTCAAGTCTGGCATGTGGTCTTCGATATACTTCATCGTTCTGACCTTGTTTGGGAACTGTATCCTCTTTCTTTCGCCTCCGCCTTGTTGAGGTTTCAGCTTTCCAACAGTGTTTGATAATTGAAGCTACGGGATAGTTTGTGGAGTCTCCACCAATGTTTGCGCTGGTGCTGTTGTTGTTGAAATAACAGAAATTGTGTTTTCCTTCACTCAAGTTTGACCAGACACTCTGCTGAATGTCTTCTTGGCGATTGCTGTGGACAACCTGGCTAATGCACAAGAGCTCACTAAAGTAGAGCCCAACAAATATTAATTGAACATGCGCAATCTAATGAGATCCACTGCAAGAACTGGATATAAAAAAAAAAGACCATTCCGAAGATAATATTACTCAGACTTTTGTCAGAAAGCTATTCATCTCCCAACTAATACTCTTGAGGCGGATGTCATTAGATGGTGCAGGTTCTCATTTTCTCCAGCCGTCGCTCGGATTTGCGAACCATTAGCCAAAAAAGACAAATCACAGTCGACTCTGTATTCGCTCTTAGGACGAGGAGGAAGCCGAGGCTGCTTTCAACCACAAGCATGCGCTCCAGAAGGCGAAGGAGGTTGGCCCACTCTCCTCCTTCATGTCTTCAGAGTAAGTCCTCCATCCGCCTGACCTCCACATCGCCTCCCTCTGTCTCTCTCTCTCTCTCTCTCTCCCCATCTTCTTCACTATTGCCTCCCCCACTGCAGTGAGTGTCCACATACTGTAGAACGTAACCCACATGATTAACTCGTATGATGAAGTCGTTATGGAGGGAGGGTAAAAGACCCAAGGATTTCGTACAGACTTGCTGGCATGTAATCTCACTCTTCGTCCTTGCCTGAGTGGATATTCATTACACAATAGTTTTATCGTGTTGTCATGGAGACAATTGCGCTTGATGTGTCCAGTAGGGTTTTTAGTCAGCAATATTGTTGTTAGAGATGACGATTAGGTCATGCAGGGTGAATAAAAGTGTGTGGCAGGCTTAATTTTGCGTGTGGAAAATTCTGCACTGCCTTGCCCCGTTATCTACAATTCCACCAGATCCTGTTTGATTTTGATATGTTCCCTTTGCGGTGACACTGTTTGAAGAAGCTTACGACACAAATCGTTGGCCATGGTCTGTTACTGATGGTGAGAGTGGTAGAACGCGGTCAATGGTCAAACGATGTCTCATCCCGATCCGCTCTTGTCAAAATTTCAGCTGGCTCAGGCGTTGGCATTGTGAAATATCCTCGGCGCCCATCAAGGGTGAATGAATAGTAAATATACTCATTCCGTATGCTGATAGACAGACGAATAACAGTATGTTTACTGGACATGAGCGCTGCATCATTCATACGTCCACTGCTCTGGATCAGGGTGCGTACACTTCAAATCAGGCTTGCCATTTTTTTAGTCCAGTTGCTTTTTTTTTTTTTTTTTACTTCCCCGCTAGTAATGAAAAACGCAGAATTCAGTGAGTTGTCCAGGTTAGGCTACATTCACGTTTTGAAATGATTCATCCTGTGCTGATTTGTTGAGATGACAAAAATCTTGCTTTTGAACAGCGGTGTGAAGAATATTTACATTGATACACTGTGTGAAGTCTTGTATCGTATTTGGGGAAATACTTAACCATGTTTCCTTCGTGGTCAGGTTTCCAGATGGCACGTTGTGTGCGGTGGTGGATGCGCATGCATGTGCATGACAGGATTGTAGCCTGCTTTTTACTCGATATGCACGAGAAACACGTTTGTTATTATGGGCATGCGAAAGAATTTTTCTTTTTTCCCCTATCACTGATATTTTCACTCAAATGAGACGGCGCAGGCTGAAAAAGAAGAAATGCGCATTCGTTTGAGCTGAGCAAGCGTGACGGATGGTCGTCACCACCGTAAGAGAAGAAGACAGCAATACACCAGCATCTGTATGCCCGAAGGACGCTCTGAACTTTATCTCATTTCAATAGCCGGTGCACTACTGACCTTGAAGAAACTTGCATGGCGGCAGGAGATAAAACTAAGACGTTCGCGGCATGTCGGATGGAGGCTGGAGATTAATTCTCTGCATGTGTTTGGTTGGCATGATAATAGGGGAAGAAAATCATAAATTGCAGCACCCTTGCTGAGCCGTTGTCAGACTTTGAATTGCTCCTCCGTCGTGCACCCTCCTCGGAATATTGTGCTTCGACCTGAATTCACGCATTAAGTTGGCCAAGCATGACCTGAGGACGCGTCAATGCTTGGAGGTGGTGGTCATGATCATAGCTGCATCCAGATACTTGTGTCAAAACTTTGGAAACATAATACACCTTGCTGTGTTTGCTGTACCCATCTTTCTGTTGTTATTGTTGTTGTATTGTCCATGTTTTTGTGTGCACATGATGTTAATTGTGAAATTCCGAGATGCCCTCGATTCATTGTTACGCTCTCAATGTTTATGAATGTTTTCTAATTGATCAGATAGGACAGTCATCTTGTTTGTGTCAATGTGTCGCTTGGCTCCAGTGGAGACACACACCAAAGTATGACGAGTTTATATTTTGAATTGTTGAGCCAGTTGGATTTCTCTTTGGATATTAAAGGTTAGCGTCAGAGGAAACACATTCGTCAAATGTGAATGATGAGAAGCAAGCACTGGCACTATTCCAACTGCACATTCATGATTTTGATTTTCACCTCAAGGCAGGATTGCCATTTATCCTTTACAGACACCGCCACCCCCCAAAAAAAATCTTTTTTTATTTTTTTTATTTTTATTTTTATGAGAACAATTGACACACACATACACCCCTTGATATGGCGTGTTGTATCAACCAACATTATATATTTCTACCACCCACAACAATGGCTACATTCTCATGTGATCGAATGAAAGAGCTCAATTAAAGGTTTTCTGCCTTTACCAAAAAAAAAAAAGATAATAATGCTCAATCAGACAGGTGTCAACATTGCGTTTTTTAATATGTGCGATGGCAATATTTTCCACATTACTCTAAATAAAACTGAGAAGACTTCTGATCAACAAAGCGACTGCTGACATAATTGGACTGAACAATGCCACCTCATGATCACAAACGTTCTTTTTTTTTCTTTTTTGTTTTTACCATTGCTAATGAGCCGCATGCTGCTTCACCAAAGAAAAAGACCTGATTTTGTGATCACATGTAGCAAGCAACCTGTTCTGGCAAATTCCCATTGCATTGTGGTCGTCGACAGTGAAAATTATATTCGCCAAATTCAGCATGGTGAGAGCATGTCTCAATAGTCACGCATAATTAAAGAAATAATATTGTGCAGTTTGGTTTATGCGCTCTGAAAATGCTATTGATTTCCAAATTTTTCGACCAAATAACACCGTTTTATTTTTTCGGAGAATGAGCATCTTTTGCTGTGTGTCTCCCAGCCTGTTTTGTCTCTGCTCACCCAAAGCACTAATGTCTTGTTTTCAACCAATCGCTCATTGATAACACGGACCGCACAAGAGTCCACGCTCCAGTAAGTAACACAGTACTGCTCACTTACCGTTCACCTCTGTGAATGTCTCACTCACACTCGCTCGACCTTTTTCACTGACTTCGACACACCAGCCTCATTCTCTTCATGCTCCAGATCACATATTTTGTTATATTCGTGCCTCAGACTCCCTTTCTGCATTTCACTCTTTCTGTTGAAAGCACACACAGCAATTCCCACAAAAAAACATCATCACCGATCCAATAAATCAATGGTCTCGTTTTGAAATGAAATGGCTTGTTGTTACTATTTAGGCATTTGATTACAGCATCCGCTTTGCACGTCAGTTTTCATCGTTTTTCATGTGAATAAAATTCAGCGGAAAGTCTTGAAGTCAAACATATTCCGAAATGCTGCTCAACAAATGTACCCGTAGGATATAATGTAAATAAACCGTGTTAATCGTTTAACTGGCCTTCAAGCGAATAAAAAATTAAAATAATAAATGCTAAGTCCTTCATGACAAAAGAGATATGCAAAGATGATTTGCGTGATAGAAACTTTTCTTTCTTTTTCCCATAATTGTCACACGAGTTGAAACAGAAGTTAACCACTTCTAATATAAAACCTGTAAAAAAAAAAAACAAAAAAACAAAAAAAAAACATTCCAACGTATCTTTTAATTGAACATATAACTGCACTTCCATAGCACCCTGCAATATACATATTCGAAAATAATGGACGCCTGGTTATTCGGAATTTGACACAGACCGAGCTATTTCAACTTTTTCAATATTTTTTTTTTTCATGGTTTAAAAAAATGTCGATGTAGTCATACTGGCCTGGTCTCTATCCTCCGCAAATAACGTGGGTCCACCCTATGACATAGGAAACAATGAAATCATTTTTCAAACTCATTCACTGCCTTTGATGGCGAAAGTAGTCAAAAGATCCGTTGTTTTACCATGGGGCTGACAGTGAATGAGTTAAAATAGAAATTAGATAAGAATTGGCTTTCTGAGTTCTGATTTTCACTTCTGGAATTGAACTGCTGAAGTGAATGAACTTTTCTACTGTATTCTAATTCATTTAGATGCACCTCTTCGCCCCTTCTTCTTCTCTAACAACCTAAAACTGCTCTGAAAAAAAAAACATGGAAAAAAAAATGATGACTCCATTGCTTGTGTGACTTCATAATGAATATAATCAAAACATCTTCAATTAGCCATTTTGAATTTCACTTTTTCTAAAATCTGCTTCTCAATGCGATAAATGTATATGTCTTCTCCTTGTGTCCACAGAGGAAGCCGTAGGAGGCGTCCCTACCTGTACAGAAAAAGAGCCATCCACCGCAGCCGTCCCACCTACTCCCGTTCCCTGGAGGAGGCAAAGGGCAGCCTCAAGGAGGTCCGCCCTCTCCCGCAACTCAACCCGTCTAACTCTTTCATGTCCAGGCGAGAGAGGAGAAAGAGGATGACCATGTCCGTGTGGGAGCAGAGGACCAGCCAGCTGCGGAGACACCGGCAGATGTCCAGCCGGGAGATTTTGTTCAGCGGTCCCAACGAGGAGAAGGACGGAGCCGCTGCATCGGCCCAGTCTCAACCGGGTCGTCCGCAGTCCCTGCACCGCAAGGCTATGCCGAGCACTCCACCAGAGGGTGCGAGATGCCAGGCGGACCCCCTTGTAGACCACTTGACATCACCAACCAAGAATCAGACCTCCACGGAGATATCTTTTGAAGCTGTTCTCTCCGGTGTCATTCCCGAACCCCCCATGTCAGCGCCACCCGCAGAGATATTGGACCCTTTGAGTCTCATCCCCGAGAATCCCCCTGAGTCCATACCAGAACCCAGCCTTGACGTTGACGACATTCACAATGCGATCGGCGAGCGAAAGAGCCCCAGATTGAATGGTGATCGTCAACACAGGGCTGTAAAGAAGTTCAGACCGCCGGACGACGGTGATGCCAGCGGGATCAGGGGCAGGAAAGCATTGCGTAGTCGTCAGAACGGGGCTAGGAGTCAGGGATCATCTCCTCGGAAAGGAAACCAGTCGGCGAGTCGCTCGGTTAGCCGGGAGAGGAGCATGGAGGGAAACAGGGTTCCAACAACAGTAGAGGAGAAAGTGGCGGAGAGTGAAAAGAGAGAGGAACCCAATCCTGAGGAAAACAGGTGAGAACAAATCGTCCGGTAAAGTATTCAATCTATTCAACTATTTTCTGTTGTGCTTTTCCTCAAGATCAATTAGTTGATTACTTGATTATCACAAAAGGAACAAAGTTGGGAGCATGTATAACCTGAGTTAAAAATATATATATATTGTAACGTCTATTACTGCGGTAAGGAAGTTTCCAGTAAATGCCAATCTTGATTTTTTTTCAAAGTGTGGAATTGACAATTTGAGACTCTTGCGGGGTATGTCTTCAGGCATGGTGAGCAAAATGAGCGAGTGGACACTGTGCACCCAGACAGCCATGCGGGTGTTCAAAAGCCGGCAGAGCTCCCTCAGGAAGAAGAAACGTGTCCACTTGCTTTAGAAGAGAGCAACCAAGAAGACTTGGATAAATCTCAACTCAGCTCCAGCGTGATCGTGGAAATGCCCGACATGGAGGCATCGATGGAGTTGTCTACTATCACTGGTAACTGGTCGATGTTCCAAACTATTTCAGGTTTGACTGCCTCGACCATCATCACGCACATCCTTCCCTTCTTTTTGCCTCTGTAGTGAATAGCAAGGACCCTGAAATCTCCAAATCTGAGAAGGAGGAAGTTGAAGACATCAAAGCAGTCAACAATGTGACGCCTGACAGCATGTTCATCTTCAAACCGGACAATCCGTAAGCTCTCGTGGTCAACTTCCCATATGTGATTGCCCCACTAAAATTGTCCCGAATAATTTGCGTTCTGATTCATATTTCATTTGTGGAATTTGATTGAAGGCGCAAAATCCATCCGTTTTTATGCATCCAAGGGGGCGGCCATTTTGCCACTTGCTGTCGACTGAAAATGACATCATAGTTGCTCAGGGCTTTTATTTATTTTTTTTTTTTTACCTTAATTCATATTTCAGAAGCATTCATAAGAATGCTGTGTTTAGACTAGTTGGGGCTCAAACAACTCATTTTGTCAAGAACATTTATGACTTGACTTGCCCTTTAACCATGCAGCATTATATAAAAAGAAGAAATCATTTTTTCATGAACATACAACCATTGAATTTATTCGTCCCGATTAAGTTGAATTGGATCATTTGATTTTGATCTCTCACAAATAAGCTATTGCGCCGCAACATGATGGCTGAGAATCGCTCATCTACAGCTTTTCATTTCAAGTTCGAACAGCAGTGGTGCAATGTGGGAATGATGGACCCCCATTGGCCGCAAATTGTGATATAAAATCATAAAAGCTTTATTAGCTTAGCGGGCCAAAAAGCATATTTCTCACAATGTAGTTTCAGTCAGATCCATTTTTTTTTTCCGAGACCCCCGAATCAGTCTTGCTGTGGCTTCATTCTCTTTGCTGTTTGGTGCTTGTCCTCAGGGTGCGACGAGCGTGTCACTACGTGGTGAACCTCAGGTACTTTGAAATGTCCATCCTGCTGGTTATTGCCGCAAGTAGCATCGCACTTGCTGCTGAGGACCCTGTTGCCACCACCTCAGACTGGAATAAGGTTTGTGTATCCATACAGGGAAATTCATTTATTTATTTTTGTTTTATTTTGTTTTTCACGCCTTGTCATGAATCATTATCCTGAAGAGCAATTTAATAATGCCTGGGGTGCAGCACTCTTGATCTACATTCCCAAAAGTTGTTTTGCAAAATGGCGCAACTGAGAACTAATGAGGAAGACAATGAAATTGTGATTAGTCTGGCAAGTTCTTTTTTTCAGATGTCATTATTATGTTTTGAAGAGATTGTTACATTTCAAAGCACAAGCTGAGAGCCTTCGAGTTTTGAAATGAGCTTCACCTTCTAATAAAGCGACACAAGTTTACTTTTTAATGGCAGTTTATTCTATCGACGTGTTTCTTTGTGCTCTCGTTTAGGTTCTACGATATTTTGACTACGTGTTCACTGGCGTCTTCACCTTTGAAATGATTATTAAGGTAAGTGACCTTGCAAATGAACAGCGATTTCTTTGCAGTGAGAAGATGCCAGGAGGCAAACTGGAATGGTTGCCGCAATCCAGTTGGGGCAATTCTTTTTTTGAAAAGAAAGATATGGAAAGATGTCGCAGCCGATATTTAAAAAGAGTTGAATCACAAATTGAAAAAGAAAAATGAGTGAGGAAGCAGATGGTAGGGTGGAGCTTGGGTTTAGCTTGTTAGCCTGACAGGACAGCAGCTTACGAGTTGCTCCACGTACAACACTTTGTATGCAGCGGTGGCTGTGCTCTATAAATACAGTTGGATTGAGTTGAGTTGAGTTCAATTTGTTCCCTGACCAAGCTTGTAATTCGAACATCAAATGCATCTTTCCCATTGAAATCATTTGAAATGCCACACAGAAAAAGCTAAATATTCATGACATGTTTTTAATGAAGAAAAAAATGGCACTGTGTTGCAAAATGTAAATTTTAGGGCCCAATCAATATATTTTTTTCGGCCAATTTCGATATTTGTCAGAACAAAATTTCGATATTTGTCAGAAAAAAATTCCGATAACAGGCTAATCGGACGATTATTTTAAAAATAAATAAATAAAGGTACTTTGACCTCCTTAAACTTGACAAGAGCGGAATTTGAAAATACAGAAACAGGCAAGACAGAATCAACACGTCAATTAAGATTTAGATTTAGGCCGTCAATGTGCATAAGCAACATAATATACTAAGTGAAGGTAATGGCAAAACATGATTTATTCATGATTCCCCTGAACGTTAATTCCCATTTCTTAAACTCCATTCTTTTCCTTGCCATGAAATGATGGCAAGGAAATAAAAACTTTGACAGAGTTACTTTATAAAACAAATGATATGATGTACAGAGAGAGCGTTCCACTGCAACGGGAGCCAATTTTCACCCTAACAACACATATTGACTGACAGATATTGCGTCTTAACGGGCATATGAGAAGCTGGATGTCATTCATACACAATAGCGTCAGCCATGCGAACACCCAAATTGAGGTAGCAACTAAAATTTGGCAGCAACACACTAATAATGCACTCCAAGGATGAAAATAAATGTTCTCACTGTCAATTTTTTTTCACATCACTCCAGTGGCAGCACAAAAATTCCTTGTTGGGGCTCTTGTAAGTCAATGTACCATTGTATAATATTTCCTTGTATGACGATCATTGACACAGAGAATGGCTTATGTAGTTTGATTGACACCGTCGTTTAGATGTCTATTATTGTGCTCATTCAGAGAAGCGTTCCTTAAATTAGGTTTCCGAATGTCACATCCTTGTTGGTCCTCAGATGATCGACCAGGGTTTGATCCTCCACGACGGCTCGTACTTCCGAGACCTGTGGAACATCCTGGACTTCATCGTGGTCGTGGGAGCTCTGGTGGCCTTCGCCCTCACGTCAGTTGCATGTTTAATTCAGGCTGTGCTGTTCAAACGTATTCATGTCAAAGCTGCTTTTTGGCTTTTCTACTGTGCATTGCTCTGTGTGGGTGCGGCGCAAGCATATCTTCTGTATTCCACTCTAATCGTTTATGTGCATGACCCTCTCTGTCTTTCCCGTCTCTGGATGGTGACCTTGTGGGACTGCCTGCAGCAATGTGATGGGGTAATAACTCTTCACGTGAAAATACTGTATGTCATATCGGGTTGAAAACATTGCTAACATGGAGGTGAAAAAAAGTACAGTGGTGCCTCTACTTACGAAATTAATTGGTTCTGGAAGAAATTTTGTAACGAGAAAATTTTGTAAGTAGAGACGCGTTTTCCATGTAAATGCCCTAATCCGTTCCAAGCCCGTCAAAATTCAGACATAAATGTTTTATAAAGCATAAAAATGCATCAAAATATTTAACAAACAATTAGATTATTGCACAACAGATGAGAGTTGTGCATAATGTAAAAAACAAAGAATAAAGAATAAAAGTGGTGGTCATTTAACTTTTAACTGCGTCCTCATTGTTTGTTGCCCTCTCTAGTCCATGTTCTCTCTGAGAAGTGGTTTTTGCATGATCCAAGGATGTTTGCTTTTGTCGGCTTTTAACAATCCTTCGAAAAGGTCCAAAGCAAACATCAGCATAATGAGCGATCGTCTGACTGGTTAACACTTTTTCTGGGTGATTCACATTTACGTAAAACGATCGGAACGCCTCATAGCCCGACGGGCGAATGACGAGGACGCTGCATAGACACGTCTATCTATTTATCAATCTACACACACAGACACATACGGTAGAGGTCCCTCTTAGCCAATGGAATGCCAGGAAGATGTTAGGTAATAGCCAATGGCAGAGCAGCAAAAGTATGTTGTGTTCATGAAACTCGGAGCTGCGACCAGCAGGCCAGGCTGCATTTTTACCTTTCGTATCGAGAAATTTCTTTCGTAGCAAGAGGCAATATTTTCCTGTTGAGGCGTTTCGTAACTTGAAAATTTCGTCTGAAGAGACATTCGTAAGTAGATGTACCACTGTATATCAAATGTGATGCTTACCATGCTACTTCATTCTAATGCTCACACTGAGTCTACTTGCACAGAAACAACAAAGGAAGAGACATTAAAACCATCAAATCGCTGAGAGTCTTACGTGTACTCAGACCCTTGAAGACCATCAAGAGACTTCCTAAACTCAAGGTCGGAGCTTCTGCTTTTGAGTCGTTTTGTATGAATCACAATGGTGAACAGCTAATTTTAATCGAACAGATTGGACACCTCCCACGTTTGCAGTCATCTCTTTGTGGAAAAACCTGACTTTTTTTTTTCTCCCGCCCGCAGGCAGTGTTCGACTGCGTGGTGACATCCCTGAAAAACGTCTTCAACATCCTGATTGTGTACAAGCTCTTCATGTTCATTTTTGCTGTCATCGCCGTGCAGCTCTTCAAGGGGAAGTTCTTCTACTGCAACGACAGCTCCAAGGACACAGAGAAGGACTGCCAGTAATAACTCTCACTCGCCTCACTCTCTTACTCTTTTGCATATTTCCAGTGGCTCCGTGTCCTCGTCAAGGCAGCAGTAAGCCAGTAATATGATATCCCGATGAAAATCTACGTGCATGCCAAAAATGTCAGTTAAAAAGAGCACAATTTTTCCAGATCAATCATTTCAATGATTTATGCGAAAGAAAAATTTGCACTTTGCCCCAAGTGCAAATTTAACTGCAGGTATTTTTTTCTGATTTAATTAATCATCAGTAATTAATTAATTGAAGATTTACTTCAGCCTTAATACACGAGGAAATTTAGAAATACCCCAAAATAAAATGAACATTTTTAAATGGAGGGCAGGGTTTGAAATTAAAGGGCAGAAGCAAAGCCCTCCACACAATTACATGTGCTGTATACGTAAAATAAGCAATTGTATTTATTTATAATTGAATAAAGAACTAAATAATTGGATTTTTGTGAGATTGAGACATATTTTGATAATTCATTTTAAATTACAGTCATAAAATTGCTTGCTCACATGATCTAATCGTTAATATTAAGGTAAGAGAAAGCAGTGAAAAACATAAGTCTTGTTCAACTTTAGAGGCATTTGTTTCCTCAAGATTGTGGTCAAATTCCAGAAAAAAACTTTATTTGTCTCGCAATGGAGAAATTGACAATTTTCAAAATTCTGAACATGAGAAAGTAGAAAAACAAAACAAGTATTTGCGTGCACACAAAAAGAAAATTTAAAAAATGGACCGCACACAGTACAGAGTAAATTATATAAATATAAGCATATATGCGTATGCAAACGTGGCTGTGCTATTTAAAAGTAGCTTGTGTCGCATCAGCGTGATTTTAATCACAGATGACCTCACACGTTGTCTGAGATTTGTCATTGTAAATGCTGGATAATTTTCTTCCTTCTTAATCTTTGTCTTGTGTCCTCTCGTACAGAGGTTACTATATAGACTACGGGAAGGACAAGAAAGAGGTGAAGAAACGGGACTGGAAAAGACACGAGTTCCACTACGACAACATTGTCTGGGCTCTTTTGACTCTCTTCACCGTGTCCACCGGGGAGGGCTGGCCGCAGTGAGTGTCTCCGTTCCCTGTCCATTTATGAGCAATTTCACCTTCAGACCTTTTGATGAACAAAACATGATTATGGAAGTCATCTAAGAAAGGTTTTGCCATTCATCTAACTGTAAGGTGAGACTATATTTCACTGACAAGGCTTGTAAATTAACCACGTCTATTTAATGGTTTAATTTAAAAATTAAATGCCAGGGGGACATTTGAACAGGAATGACTTTGACGAGAATATTAGTAACTCGCGGCATTTTGGCAAATTCTACATTATTAAACACGGAGGTACGTTGAAATGCAAATGACCCGACCGACGGCTTGAGGTTTTAAATTTATTTATTTTTGGGAGCTACACGCTGCCGTTTGGCCAATTATTTTGCTCTTATTTGCAAATAATAATTCCGCTTAATGCTAACAAACAATGCAAAGCACACTTGACAGCGAATGAATACCATCAGTGTTGCGGTGTTCAGCAACGGATATTTGCAGATACGTGGTGGAGCAACACATGTCAACAGACAATATAACAATACTCATAGGCATTTACACTTCATCCACTATGAAGAACAACAAATATTAGTGACACTTACAGAGGAGGATGTCGAGATTATACTACGGCCAGATGGCCGAAGCCCGCCCACTAGAAGAAGCAGCACAATGTCCATTGAATTGAAGAAAAGTGTCGTAAAAATTTAATTCTTTACATTCTCTTGTAATCATTACTATGTTTATAATATTAAATAGTGCTATTTTTCTGATTTAAGACACATTGGGTTGGGTTGGCTTTTGGGGGATTCTGGAAGAGATTAATGGCATCCCCATTCATTTCATGAGGGAAAGATACAACCGTTGGCGGTATGATTACAGTCACAAACAAATCAAACTTGCATCCCAAGGCACCAGGGGATTATATACACCAACAAGCAAATGAGATCCAATTCAAGGTCTACATCATAAATCCTTTACAAAGACAGTAATGTTTAGTTTTGATTGCCACTGTGATAATACGGATATTCCATTAGACGTACAGTACAATAAAGAACTGTAGTGGAAATACAGTGCCCATTTTTCAAGAGCAGAGAAGAAAATGATCAGGTTGCAATTTAACATTGATGGGAACAAGTGCTGTATGGTGGTCCTGCAGGGTCCTACAGCACTCGGTGGACGTGACTGAGGAGGACAGGGGCCCGAGCCACGGCAACAGGATGGAGATGTCCATCTTCTACGTCATCTACTTTGTGGTCTTTCCTTTCTTCTTTGTCAACATCTTGGAAAATAGAACAAATTTAAAGTATCGGTAATATTCCTTTACTAGTGCACCCATAAATGATGCTTGTTTGTTGTATTTTTTTTTTTATTGAGCTTCAGCTGGAACTGGAGTTTTCGTCAAGGTCGGAAAATAGAACAAATTTGAAGTATCGGTAATATTCCTTTACGAGTGCACCCATAAATGATGTTTGTTTGTTGTATTTTATTTTTTTTATTGAGCTTCAGCTGGAACTGGAGTTTTCGTCAAGGTGGGGGGGAGTTATGAACCGTTCCAAATAGCGGTCACTGTTAGCACAAAACCTTCAGGCTCCTGCAAGAAAGCAAAAAAAAAAAAAAACAAATGTCAGCAACAGCCAACTTGAACATTCTGAGCTTTATTGTGGCGGGTGTGTGCTGACTCCCATTGAACACGATCTCTTTTAGGAAAACAACAATGTGCAGAAATCCTTGGTGCGCTATTACCTTTCCACTGTCCTTTCTGTTCTTTGCACTTTAGAGGGCGTGCATCGACTTTGCCATCAGTGCCAAGCCGCTGACCCGTTACATGCCTCAGACCCGGCACACGTTCCAATACCGTCTGTGGCATTTTGTGGTCTCGCCCTCTTTTGAGTACACCGTTCTGGCCATGATCGCTCTCAACACCATCGTACTCATGATGAAGGTGAAAGATTGCGCAGCCAGGCACTCATCGTCCAACGTCTTGATCTTGTTTAACCCTTTCATGCACCAAAGATGATAACCTGTAACCTGATAACATGATCAGCTGTCCACTGTCGTAACCGCTGTCCCCGAAAGGGTTAAATTCATAACAAGCGATTGCGGCACACAAGGAAAACTACAGTAATCTTTGTTACAGTTTGATGATCTCCTTAACAATGTGCTCTATATGCTCATTGCACATAATTTGTGTTTCAAAAGATGCTTTCAAAACTTTACAATTTATAAACCATGGGAAATTTTCGATGCTATTGCTAATTTATTATATTTATTCTACAAATATATTGCTAATGCTTTATTTTATATTGCACTTATATTGAACTGTGTACAGTTCTTTTCTGAAACATTTATTTTGTGCAATGAAACACTTTATTCCCCCTCTCCCCCAATTTTGCTGCTGTAGACTGCAAATTTCCTCAGTGTGGGACAAATAAAGGTTATCTTATCTTATCTTAAATCTAAGTACCAGTTGATAAGTCATTTCCTAAACGACAGACAAAACTTAGGCAGGTAATCTTCCTTTTGTTTTGTTTTTTTTTTTGGGGGGGGGGGGGGGATATGTATGTAGAGAAGTGTACCTCCCGGCAAGTACGTGCATATGCCGTACAGTAAGTACCTCTAGCCTGACCGTGATATTTTCAGTGGTTCGTTTCAATGTTTTGCCCTTTATTTCCTCCAGAGCTCTCTTGCTGCAATTCATTTCCTCAAATTGTCTACTTTTTCTAGACTGCTCGGACAGACCGACGCAGCATGACTCAGCCTGTATTAAATATTGATCCCCAATGTCCAGGGGCTGCTATTTAGCATGACCTCATTAACGGTAGCTGCCGCCCCCGGAGGAATTACTCTTTTTTTATCTTGCGGGCAGATGAGGGGTGAAAAGACTTGGCTGCTATTTCTGCCTCTTGAGGAATCTTCCATCAACCTGTAGCTGTCAGAAGATCATTTTGCTTGCGTTTTAAATGCTGTGTGTGTGTATATGTGTGTGTGTGTGTGTTTTCAGTATTATTCAGCCCCGCCCGGAGCCCCGACCGCCTACGAAGCTGTCCTGAAGCATCTGAACACAGCCTTCACCGTTCTCTTCTCCATTGAGTGCGTCCTCAAGATAATGGCATTTGGCTTTCTGGTAAGGAGGAACAAACCTCTAGGTGACATGTGCGGTGGTTGTCTCAAAATGAATCCAACCCCGTCTATTGTGTCTCCACAGAATTACTTTCGAGACACATGGAACATTTTTGACTTCATCACCGTACTCGGCAGCATCACTGAGATAGTAGTAGACTTGCAGGTGAGTGCTGCATTTACATACAGAGAGAGAGAGAGAGAGAGAGAGAGAGAGAGAGAGAGAGAGAGAGAGCGCAAGCAAGCATCATCATAACTCAAAACTGTTTTAATCACACCTCAGAGAGAATGAATGATATTCTAATGTTCTGAAAATGTCTTAACAGGACAATTTTTGTGAGTTCAGTTATTGTCTCAAAATGTTCTTTCCGAAAATCCGTCTCCCATGTGTTTCCGACTGCACGCTCCCGCCCCCAGTTCGTGGATACGTTCAACATGAGTTTCTTGAAGTTGTTCCGAGCGGCACGTCTGATCAAGCTGCTGAGACAAGGCTACACCATCCGGATCCTTCTGTGGACATTTGTGCAATCCTTCAAAGCGTTGCCTTACGTTTGCCTGCTCATCGCCATGCTCTTCTTCATCTACGCCATCATTGGAATGCAGGTCGGACGCACGCGCTTCACTTGATGGGCTAGACTACACTTTTAAAACGTCTGAGTTAAATGTAACCCAATTTGGCTCAAATTGCTTACCAAGCGGTTGGGAATGGGTTACGAGGTTATCACTATAGCCATAGTTAAAAATATATATTTTATGACCAACCTTCACAAAGAAGAAGAAGAACGGGTTGCTACAGCGAGTCACTCGCATGAAATGTCCAGCACAGTTTTTGCACCAGATGCCCTACCTGACAAAACCCACTGATTTTTATCCAGGCTTGGCACCGGCAGTGGCTTGGAATTGGCGTATGGTGAAAAGGGTCTTGTCAAAGGACCCAGCTAGATGTTGCCCTTTGCCCTGACCACAATTTGAACCCTGACATCAACATTTTCTAAGAACGTACATAAAACTGACTTCATCTTCAGTATGTGACACAAAACTGTCCAAAATGGTGACCCACTCCGGCTCTTCAGCCCAATTTTCAACCCAATCTGCTGGGTCACAATAATTCACCTAACCAATCTGCTCAAAATCCACAGCCACCCAGCAAGTGGGTTAGGAGAACAACCCGTCACTTTTTTAGTGTGTATAAATGTATTGTTTGCAATTGTTGAAGTCCGATGTTTGTGTTTTGTTTTTATGAATGTACTAGTTGGTTTGTTATGTATAGTGGATCCTCCTAAGTCAAACAGACCCCACAAGTGGAAAAAGTTGGAGTTCAACCAAAATGATGGGGCGGGGGGGACAAGCAAAACCAAACAAATATTGGGAGCTCTCACTATCATCATGCATGACATCAAAAGATCTAGTCATCTTCGTGATACCACCAGAAATGAGCGATCATAACCATAAGAACCAAAAAAGGAAGTTATTTCCACACAGAAAAGGGTCGAGCTGATTACAATATGAGCAATATCAATCAATGACTTCAACCACATAAAGTGGTGCCTTGACATACAAGCGTCTCAACATATGACTTTTTAGAGTTATAAACTGTCGCTTGTTTGTTTGGGTTTTTCTTTGCTTTGTGACCAGCCAAAATTTGAATTATAAGTGACCCTGAGGTATTCCCCTGATTGAATGAAACAAAAAAATTATTGCCATTGCACTTTTGGTCATCGATTGAATAGAACAGTGAAACAACCAAATATACAATGAAAACACCCACAAGGAGCATGGAAGATATTTTAAAACCCGCCAACCTGATTGACGGCAAGCTCCTGATGTCACATCAACACTTCCATTTTGTGTGTGTGTGTGTGTGTGTGTGTTAATTTATTAACATTTTCTTTTATTTTTAATATAGTTATAATTTCAATAAAGGGCTATTATTATTTATTTTAAAAATGTAAAAAAAATGCAGTTTTTGGGGGGGGGGGGCTGAATGGAATGACCTGGATGAATGCGAATATTCACAAGTACACTTCCAAAGTTTTCATGATAGCACCAACTTAACCTCGAACAATTCACATAATTCACTTTAAATCATTTCCCACGAGACTTTTGAAATCAGGACAACTTGGAATTCAATCGGCGTCCCGGAATTGTGTGACTTTGGAGGTTCTACTTCAATTACCATATTGTCACTTGTTAACTTGTCACTTGTTGTGAATTAGGTGTTTGGCAACATTAAGCTGAATGAGGAGACGCACATTAACCGGCACAATAACTTCAAGAGCTTCTCTGGCGCGTTGATGCTGCTCTTCAGGTAAAGGGCATGAAATGCTCCTCTAACAATAATCGATAATATTCATTCTTTATTTGAGGTGGAATATAGTACAAATGTATGTCTTCAAAGTTTTATGCATTTAATTAAACTGTTATGAAATATTAAAGGAAGGTTTGTATGGGTTTTTTTTTAAACACCCTTGGTATGAAACACCATTCGGATTCTGAATGCGACACAATCTGGGAAGGAGTCCAAGATCCAAAATGACATTTTACACTGTGCTTGGCCCGGCGGTTCACATTCACTGCTCCACTGTAGCACTTCAGTGTTGTTGGGATGATGTTGCTAGGCGACAATGGTAAGACTATGCTC
Organism: Hippocampus comes; assembly: GCF_001891065.2. Lineage (NCBI taxonomy): Eukaryota > Metazoa > Chordata > Actinopteri > Syngnathiformes > Syngnathidae > Hippocampus > Hippocampus comes. Next base: position 218,503 of record NW_017806175.1, read on the forward strand.
CTAAAAGTACCCCAGGGGCCACTTGTTGTCAGAAGCTGATGGATGCTGCAGTGAAGCACTTAACTCCTTAAGTGTTGTGTGCGATACTGAGGGAAGAAAGAGGTGGAATAAATGTTTGTTTAAAAAAATAATAATTTGTTTTTGCAGGAGCGCCACGGGGGAGTCATGGCAGGAAATCATGTTGTCCTGTCTGGGTGGGCAGCGGTGTGAGGCGGACCCCTCCAATCCCTTACCTGTACTTAACACCGAGCAGGAGGGAGGCTGCGGCTCAGATTTTGCTTACTTCTACTTTGTGTCCTTTATCTTCTTTAGCTCCTTCCTGGTGAGAATAGAAAACAAACACGTCATTTTTACATTTCCTTTCAGTCCCCTCACATATGAAAACAAATATTCACCATCTTTCTGTCCAGATGCTGAACTTGTTTGTGGCTGTGATCATGGATAATTTTGAGTACCTGACTCGAGACTCCTCCATCCTGGGCCCCCATCACTTGGACGAGTTTGTCCGAATTTGGGGGGAGTACGATCGGGCTGCCTGGTCAGTCTTTGTTCAACCATCTCATGTTATTGTTCTAACGTGTATTATATTATCCCATTTGCAGTCGAGTATAGCAATAAAACAGTACTTTACTAAGATGTGATAACATGAAGGAACATTTCGGGAATGGAGACCCTGCCAGGTTACTTCATTAGTTCTCCTTTAGTCACTGCAATTTACTGTTCTGCTTTCAGGCCAAAGTCATGTTTAACAGACAAATTGATTTGGCGCGATCTGGTGGCATCTTTGCGCCAAGCAACTATGTTGACTTGAAGGGAGGAGCTTCAGTTAGTCATGCCCGAGCCTTATCTAATAGAAAAAGTGTTTTGCTGCAATTTTGTGGCATCCATAGACAGTTCCAAACCTTTTTGGATGGGCATCAATTGCTCTTAAATTTTCGATATTTATGGCAGGGCTTCCAATCCAGCGTGACTAGCGGGGATCACTATAATCACATCAAGTACAAGTGTGACATTGACACCACAATCAAATTTGTTGGATACAATAATGGACACAAACTACCGGGCAAGCGATTTTCTCCGACCACCAGATATACTTATCTATTTTAAAATTTCTGTCACCCACGTGGCCTGTGAGGCCGCACTGACCCAAAACTAAAGACTCTTATGTTCTTTCCAGTGGTAGGATCCACTATAAGGAGATGTACAAAGTTGTGCACTCTATCTCACCTCCACTGGGATTTGGGAAGAACTGCCCCCACAGGGTGGCATGCAAGGTTTGCTCTCCCCCAAACAAACGAACAAAAACCCACTTGGCCTCCGCCGTTTGGGGCCCTCGCTGACTTCTTCCTTTTCCTTCCTCTTCTTTCGTCGTCACTGACTGTCACCACCTTGCTTGACTCTTTTAGGAGTGTGCTTTTCCGGTGCGATGGTCAAAGAATGATGACAGTCCAGTGTCAGGGTACTAAGGGACGGCACTCCCCGTGCCCACATAAACTTATGTGGACACATCATTGTGTGAATGCGGAGAGATGAGCAGCTACACTCATGCAGTACATGCAGGTGCAGCTCCCGAAATTTGAATATCGGCGAATGTTTCATTTCATTTGTTCAATTCCGAGTGAAATAATGCACGATTACATTTTTGATCAATTTGATGCTTCCAGCCAACGAAAACCAACAATTCATCGGCTCAAGAAATTATAAACCATCCTAGTCCTTTTTTGTGTTGAAATGAAGTAGGAATTATTCTTCTTAAAAGTGTTGTGCCGAAACAATTTTTCATTTTTTTTTTTCGCTAAACTCCTCAATAACTGATACTGATGTCCTGGTATACTTAGTATACAATATTCTAATTTATTTATAGGCACCTGTATTATTTGTGTTTCTGATTATTGCTATTCCGCTCACCTAATAGCAGCATCTTTATTAAATTGATTTCAACTCAGGCAGAGGAAACTCCTATGTCTATAACCGTGCCGAGCAGAAGTCTAGCTTTACGTGGTCTAACTGCTAGCATGGGTGGAGTTTTCTTTTGATATTTTCGAAGAAACACGTTTTTAGAAACAGTGGTTTGCCTCGTTGTGGGCATGAACACAGTAGTCTTCTTTCAACCATCAAACTGTCAGCTATGCCCAGTGGCGTGTAAAAGAAAAGCGCCCTCTGGGCGCTGGAACACCGAGCGTGGCGTAGTGCAGTCTCTCAAATCCCTAAACACAGTAAACGAGACTTGCCCTAGCATGAAAATGAAGCTGGACCAGTTAATATACCCGAGTGCACGTGTGCCGTCTACAAACAATACAGCGAGCCCTTTAACCCTTTCGTGCACCCTGTAACCTGATAACACGATAAGCTGTCCACTGTAGTAACCACTGAAAGGGTTAATGCTAACTCTACCAAAGGTGGTAAAATAATTTCCAAACTGTGGACCTCAGTCTATCAAATGATGGAGAACACATTGACAACACTGACAGTGAGGAAAGCAAAAAAAAAAAATAAGGCATTAAATTAATTGTGCTATTTCTTTTTTTTTTTTTTTTTAAATGTTACAAAAAAATTGTTGTTGGGGGTGGAACAATTAAATGGCATTTCAACTCATTTCAAAAGGGGAATATGATTTGAAATGCATGCATGGGCATGGATTTAACTCAAGAGTCAAGGTCTAATAAATGCCCCCCCCCCAACCGCCCCACCCCGATCAAAAGCATCTCTCAGCATTCACATGAGATTTCTAATACTTGAAGCTTAATTGAAATGCGAAGCCTGTTGCGGGAAGCCTGACTCTTTCTACCTTGTAGATCTGGTTTGAAGATCTCTCATACTCACATGTGCTGTGTAAGTATGTCATTTGCACCAGATCTAGGCTGTCATTCCTTTGTTCATTCTTTCTGAAGTATTTCCCCTTCCCTCAGAAATTTCTATGCCCTCATATCAGCATAGAAATAATGCAACCTACTTTACTCTGTCCTGGTATGTGATGCACTGGAATAATCCTCTCTTGTTTCTCCGCCATTCTGTTATTTCCCCTTCACTTCCATGTTTGTGATATTTTTTTTTTTACATTTCCTCTCCCTCCATTACTTCCTCCTATCGCCATGACTACCTGGCACCCGCAGTGGTCGCATCCATTACACTGACATGTATGAGATGTTGACCAACATGTCGCCACCCCTTGGCCTCGGCAAGAAATGCCCATCCAAGGTGGCTTATAAGGTAGACCTTAAAGAGGCTGCTCATGTCTGTATCTGAAGGGAAGCGCTGTTCAAGATCAAGTTTTCCATTTTATTTGCTTAGAAAGCATTTTCCGTTGACTGTATGACGCTGTATTGTTCATTTGCAGCAGTAATGTCTATTCACTGGCCGATGAAATGCTTGGTTTCCATTGCTTTATGACAGACAACTACAGCGAGGTACACACATTCCGATTTTTAACAATGTTAGCTTTTTTTTTTTATTATTATTATTGTGCGAGACCCTGCATATGTTGTGGAAACAAATTTGAAAGTGTATTCTTATACTTGTGTTCTACCAACAGCACACCACACACATCACCATATCCCCAAATCCAAAAAGTTTGTTGTAATACAGAAACTGACCAGTGGGCAGCAGCATGGTGCCATCCAGATGGACAGAAAATACATAAAAGAAGAAAAAGTAGTCGTCGTGGTAGTAGTAGTAGTAGTAGTAGTA